>NW_005371734.1:255444-312999 GCF_000412655.1 Myotis brandtii
AAAAGGGGGGGGGGGGGGGGGGGGGAAAAGGGGGGGGGGGGGGAGTGGGCGGGGAGGGAAGAAGGAAAGAAGTAGGAACGTAAAATAGCTTCTAGTGTGTGCTTGTTGCATTTCCAGCTCTGTACTGGCTGTTTCATATGTGCTCCCTCAATTAATCCTCATAAAAGTGTAAACATTGTCATCCCTATTTTACAGAAGAAAAAACTGAGACTCAAAGTCATCAGGGCCACAAAACTGGGAAATGGCCGCTGGAACATTGTCCTGCCTCGCTCTCCAGGGCAGCTGTCTCTTTCCTTCCTGCTAAACTGGGACCACAGGGGTAGCAGCATGGCAGGGAAAGGCCAGAAAGGAGGTGAAAATGTAAACATTTAAAAATAGACCAAAAGGATCTTCTCTGTCTACTTTCTAGGAATTAGGCCCAGATCCCCCTTTCTGAAGCCCACTCGTGCCAGTCTTTAGCTTGATGCAATTCTCATCCACCTTTTCTCAAACTTTAAAACTTTGTTTTCTATCTCTACACAGTGGTGGGGCGGGGCTATCCAAGCTTGATATTTTAGGGGACAGCTCTTTCCATGGGACACCTATACCTAGGTACAGTCCTCACAGATGTTCTTTACCAAATATCCCATGTACAGTTTGGGACCTGGGTTTAATTGTTAGGTACCATTTACAAATAAATAATTAGGACTTTGAAAATCTTTTATTGCAAAGAAAAGGATATAGACCCAAGTTGGAAGAAAAGTCTCCTCCTGTGTTAGCCGGGCTCTAGCGAATGATGAGTCCAAACCCTGCTGCCCTCTGTTCCCGTGGATCTACAGAAACTTCTCCATCATAAGGCTGTACAGCTCCCAGCTATGAAAATGACTAAATCTACAAAGAGTTACAAGGACCACTGCAACTCTACCCATGCCCATGTGACTACCTGCCTTGATGCCTACAATGCGCTGAGATGTCCGGCCTTGCCCTGTGGTTAGCTAACTGAGAACTGTGAAGTTAATCTTCAGCTCTGGGCATGCTCAGAAGTCACATGACTTACTGTTCCAAGGAAGAAAATCTCTGTAAAATGCAGTTTTACTATACAGTCTAGACTACCTCTGCTCCTCAAACTACCTGCCTGTGCAATGATATGCCTACCTGCTCATGTTCTATTGTGTTTCTCCCCCTTTGCTCAAGACTTTCCTCCAGGCTGAAATTGCATTTAGTAACCCTGGCATCTTGCTCAAACCCTACCTAACCCTTTAAGGTTTGGTTTAAATCTAATCTCCTTTCACTGAATTTCTATAGCACTTTTGGTTTCCCCATCACATTTTACTACTTGTTGTAAACTGCGTTGATGGCTGATTCTTTAGGGATTTGGTTCTCAACTTATTATTGAGTACCATGATGCTAAAAGCACAATGAGAGCATCATTTTGTTTTATAACAATCAAAACATTAAAAGAGAGATCAGATCAAACCATATATGTACCAAAAGTTGTTTACCTTATTGGGCCACTTTCATTTTAAGAAACAACAACCATATACAGGGGAGAAAAAAAAGCGTGCTTCGCCCTAATTTTAGAGAGAGGAATATTTGGAAATAGAAAGTATGCTAAGTTTAAAGTTTTATATGAACAACAACCATATAAAGGAGAAAAAAAAAGCATGCTTCACCCTAATTTTAGAGAGAGGAATAATTGGAAATAGAAAGTATGCTAAGTTTAAAGTTTTATATTTTTCTCTGTGTATGAGATGATGAGATTTCTCACTTTACATCAGACGTATTTTGTGACAGAGTGCCAGTGATTTGTCATAGAAGCTGGTATTCTACCAACTACCTGCTGCTTTTTAAGAAGGAAAGGAGCCAGGCTGGTGTGTCTAAGTTGGTTGGAGCATTGTCCCTTACAGGTTCGATTCCTGACCAGGGCACATAGCCAAGTTGCAGGTTTGATCCCTGCTTGGGGTGCATGCAGGAGGCAACAAATTGATGTTTCTCAGATTGATGTGTTTTGTTTTGTTTTTTAAAAAAGAGAGGAATTAGGCCATATTTACATTAGCATGCTTTTAATAATTCTAAAATGTACTAGTATATACTTTCAAGTAAGACTATAATGGAGAAAAAGGAAAAAATGGCAAGTGCATATGTAAACTTAATACATTTATTGATGATGTTGATGATGATGATGAAGACGACAATGGAAATGGAAATTTCCATTTCTTCTGCTTGTCTACAGAGCCCTTCCCTTTCTTCCCTCTATATTTAATGCCCACAATTCATTTATTTTTAATAAAGTTTAGGATGATATAACATTAATCAGGATACATATAAAAAGTACACTGAGTAGTTTTCAGCTGGAATTTGATTGACTACACTACCATGAGTTGATTTCAAAAAGAGGTGTAAAATGAAATGCCAAAAGTAATCAAAGAGTCAACTAATCCTCATACAAAGGTCACCACTGACTCAAGTTCCTTAGCACATCAATCCTTTTATTTAATAGTCTCAAAGGAAACCAGTTCCGAGAGCATCAAACAAGGCAACAAGCCAGAAATGTCATTATCTCGAGCAACATTTCTGTTGCAAAGAGCTATCTAACTCAAACTATATATTTTTAATTTGGTTTTATTTTTTCTAGACAATCCTATATGATGTTATTTTCCATATAGTTTTCAGACATCCTTTGTTGGTACTGAATAGGTAAAAGAAGATAATTTTACTACATATATTTTTTCCTCAACAGAAAAAAATTTTGACTGAGCTAAAGGCTAAATTAGCATTTTGCTGAGTGCCAGAATCAAGTTTAATTTAGCCATTCCCATTGCTAAATAGGAGTGGCCTGCAAAGACTGCCCCCCTCCCAACATATATTCCTTTGATGGAAGCATATTGTGACCTTTTGGGTCATTTTTCCATGTTGGCCATGTTACAAAACTGTGCGAACCTAAACCTTAAATTGTCTTCCTTGATGAGAAAGTTAAATGCTTACAGATTACTAAGCAAATGTAACTACTTAAATATTTAAAATGTATATGCAAATAATGGCACTATCCTTTTTTTAATCTTGAGAATATTCTAGTTTATACAGCTTTTGAACTGCTGAATCAATGCAAGTGCTCTAATTGTTCATCTAAGTAGAGAGAGTATTGAGGGGGAATCAATCTTCCCTAAGCACTAATAATTGAGTGACTTTGCATTCTAATTACATATATGGCTTATGTGTTTTCTCCTTTCCAATGAGATTACTACAAGGTAAAGTAATCAGAGGACAACTTTTTATATTACAGATGATAATTCTGGCATTACTTGGCTCAGCATCTTTCCAGTGTTGATTTTTAGAATACCAACCTCTAAAACTTAATATTGTTTCTGCCTAGATAGATAAAATAATTCTTTTTAGATTTATCTAGGTGTGAGAGAACTGTTTTATTGTAATTATTTGTTTAAGAAGCTAAAACGCTAAGGATATTTAAAAAGAACACCACGTAACAAAGAGTCCTAGTCTGATGTGATGTGCTACCGGGTTTTAACAGTGTTTGAAGAGTGTGAATTTTTGCTATATACTCTAATATGTAAGTCATGCATATGGTGATATACAGATTATACTTTAGAGAGATTTCATAAAAACATGAGAGCACGTAAAATACAAGAGTAAGGAAGCAGTAGATTTACCCCATGAACCAAATGCCAGAGAATGGAAAGTAGAAGCTGAGAGGATAATGACAGGAAAATTATAAGAATAACAAGCACCAAAGCTATGAAATATAGTTAAGGTGGAATTAGCCTATTATTAAACAAGAAAATATAGTCAGCATGGCCTGAGATTGAAGAAATATTGCTAACATCATGTATCAACTGCTCTCAAATAAAATTACTAAACATTTTAGAAAATAATAACGAGTTTTTATGTATTGTTCACCCAATCGTGGCTGTGAATTTTTAAATATCACTATATTTATGCCCTAAAAAATGTTAGAGAATAATTATTCAGATTTCCCAGAGCCCTCATACCTTAGGAAAGAATATTTTGTTATATAATTTATTTTAGAAATCTATTTGGAGTCACTTGTCCATCCCAGAGCAACAATTATGGATTATTTAAGAGCAAGCAGGCCAGAGCCAGATTGCTGGCCTTGAAGTTTCAGTTCCACTCCTTACTAGTGGTGATATTTAAAAAAAATCTTTATAGTTGAGAGTATTACAGATGCCTCCTCTGTATTTCCCTCCATTGCCCCCCTCCACCCAGATCCTACCTTGCTCCAGGCCCTTATCACCCCATTGTCTGTGTCCATAGGTAATGCATTTATGCATATAAGATATTTGGTTAATCTCTTCCAGCCGCCCTCCCCACTTCCCTCTGAGATTCCTCAGTCTGTTCCATGTTTCCATGCCTCTGGTTCTATTTTATTCATCAATTTATTTTGTTCATTAGATTCCTTTAATTTATTTTGATTTTTAGATACAATTATTGATAGAAATGTATTTATTGTTATTTTATTATTCACATTTCTTCTTCTTCTTCTTCTTCTTCTTCTTCTTCTTCTTCTTCTTCTTCTTCTTCTTCAAGAAGGCCCTTCAACACTTGATGTAGCAGCTGTTCTCAACCTGTGGGTCGTGACCATTGGTAAACACATATAGCATATCAGATATTTACATTATGATTCATAACAGTAGCAAAATTACAGTTATGAAGTAGCAACAAAAATAATTTTATGGTTGGGGGTCACCACAACATGAGGAACTGTATTAAAGGGTCGCAGCATTAGGAAGGTTGAGAACCACTGGTTTAGAGTAATCTTGGTTGTAGGTCCTTGCTTTTTCATCACATTGAATATTTCTTGTGATTCCCTTCTGGCCTGCAAAGGTTCTGCTGAGAAATCAGCTGACAGGCCTATGAGTGCTCCCTTATAGATAACTGACTGCTTTTCTCTTGCTGCTTTTAAGATTCTCTCTTTGTCTTTAACCTACAGCATTTTAATTATGATGTGTCTTGGTGTGGACCTCTTTGGGTTCATCTTGTTTGGCACTATCTGCACTTCCTGAACTTGTAAGTCTATTTCTTTTACCAGGTAGGGGAAGTTTTCTGTCATTTTTTCAAATAGGTTTTTAATATCTTTCTCTCTCTCTTCTCCTTCTGGCACCTCCATGATATGAATGTTGGTATGTTTGAAGTTGTCCTAGAGGCTCTTTACACTATCTTCATTTTTTTTTCTTTTTCTGTTTACTGTTCTGATTGGGTGTGATTTGCTTCTGTGTATTCCAAATCGTTTATTTGATTCTCGGCGTCTTCTACTCTACTGTTGAATCCCTGTAAATTATTCTCCATTTCAGTTAGTGTATCCTTCATTTCTGACTGGTCCTTTTTTATGTCGATGTTTTCACTAAGTTCCTTGAAGTTCTCACTAAGTTCCTTGAGCAACCTTATAACCATTGTTTTAAAATCTATCTGGTGGTTTGCTTGCTTCCATTTCATTTAGTCTTTTTCTGGATATTTCTTCTGTTCTTTCAATTGTGACATGTTTCTTTGTCTCCGCATTGTATCTGCTTCCCTGTGTTTGTTTCTATGTGTTAGATAGAGCTGCTATGTCTCCTGGAATTGGTAGAGTGACCTTGTGTAGTAGGTATTCTGTAGAGCCCAGTGGCTCAGCCTCCCCAGTCACCTGAGCCGGGCACTCTAGATGTGCCCTTGTGTGGGCTGTGTGCACTCTCCCATTGTAGTTGAGCCCTGATTGCTATTGGCATCACTGAGAGGGATTGACCTCCAGGTGTATCAGCTATGAGGACCAGCTGCAACTATAGCAGAAGAGCTACTATCCAGGAGATACCCCTATGGAGCATGACTTGCTTCAGTGGGTCTTTGGTGCTCACCGCATCTGCTCCTTGAGTGTGTTGCTTGTGGATTTGGCAGGGTTGTAATTGGCATGGTCTGAAGCTGACCACCGGGTGCACTGGCTCTGGGGCCTCCCAGGAGTAACAAGTCAGCTACTCCCTGTGCCCTGCCTGGGGCCACCTGCCACAAGCTACAGGGAGATCTGAGATGGCTGCTACTTGTGTTGGGCTTGAAAGTGCCCAGGATAGGGGAAGCTGGGAACCTTGGCAGGCTGCTGCTAGTGCTGGGCCTGGAGCCACTTTTTGAGAGGTATGCAGCACGCTGAGGCCAGCTGCTGCTAATTTGAGAGATTTTAGGAAAGTCTGAAGCCTGAGTCAGGACAGGCCATTCATATGAAAAAGCCACTGCAAACAACTTGGGAGGGGCTGAAAATTGGGTGGGGCAGGGTCTCAGGAAATTACCAGGGAAGGGCAAACAGTGTGGGCCAGGTTGATGAAAACTCAGATAAGGTGCCTGCCAGCACTTTTTGTCTGGGAGAAAGTTACCTCCCAGTTCTTGCCTGGACAGGCAATTTAGTTCCTTCCCATATGTCCCTGGATCCTTTCGAACTGCTGCCTAATGCTAGAGGTCAGAGAGTGAGTCCAAGTAAGTCTGTGTACAAGCCCTTTAAGAGGAAATGCTTGGGAATCTTAGCAGCCCTCTGTCTCCCTCAGCTTCAATACCCCTGGTTTTACAGCCCGAAGTTACAGGGACATCTCTTTCCAGCACTGGAACACTTGCTCCTCACAGGGGACCTCCATAGCCAATACAGTGGGGCCTTGACTTACGAGTGTCCCGACTAACGAGTTTTTTGAGATACCAGCTGTCTCTCAGCCGATTTTTTGCATTGAGTTGGTAGAGTAATTTGAGTTTATGAGCTCCTTAACGAGCTCGGTCTCCGAATGATTTAAACTCGTAAGTCAAGGCCCCACTGTATATCCCTCCTGATTTAAAACATGCCACATGTGGGTGTTGGAACAGCCAATGCCTTGTCTCTGCCCCTCCTACCAGTCTCAGTGTGGCTTCTTCTTTAATTGAAGGGCTTTCATTCATCGAGATTTCAGGTGGTTCTGAATGTTGGTTGTTCTGTACAGTGGGGCCTTGACTTACGAGTTTAATTCGTTCCAAGACCGAGCTTGTTAAGGAGCTCATTAAGGAGCTCGTTAACTCAAATTACTCTATCAACTCAATGCAAAAAATTGGCCGAGAGACAGCTGGTATCTCAAAAAACTCGTTAGTCGGGACACTCGTAAGTCAAGGCCCCACTGTAGTTTAGTTGTAATTTTGATGTGGTTGTGGGAGGAGGCGAGTACCATGTATACCTAAGCTGCCATCTTGACCCTCCTCCCCTAGTGGTGATAGTCTAGACAATTTACTAAACCGCTCCGTGGCTCATTTTTCTAAGTTTATAAATGATTATGATGATGATGACAACTATCATTTTTATTATTGTTATTATTATTATTAATCTACCTTGTAAGGTTGTTATGAGGATTAAATGAGATAGTATATGTAAAAAAAAAACAACAGTAAGAAAAAGTGCCTGGAACATAGTATGCTCTCAGTAAATATCAGCTATTAATGACTACCATGAGTTATGAGCTAATTCACATACTATCTCAACTTAAAATAATGGATGAAGTCATACTTGCATAAAAATCATTCAATAAATATTTACCGCATCCCTACTGGTACCAGGCTACAGACTAATTGGCTAGACCTTCAGAGTGAATCCTAATGTTGGGCCCAGTGAGTAGGCTAGGTTTCTAATAACAATTACCTTATAAAAAGAATTTGTTATTGGAATTTGACATGTATTTCTCCCTCAACACCAAAATAACAATTTTGTTCTTTGGGTTCAAAAATGGGGAAACAAGCATAAACTACAACCCTGGCTGGGTAGTTCAGTTGGTTGGAGCAGTCTCAATTCACCAATGTTTTTGTTCAGTCCCCATCAGGGCACATATAAGAATCAACCAATGAATGCATAAATAAGAGGAACAACAAATCAATGTTTCTCTCTCTCTCTTTCTCTATCTCTCTTTCTTCTTATCTCTCTGTCTCTCTAAAATCAATCAATAAGATCTTTTATAAAATAAAAAACAATGATTCTTCTATAATTCTTTTCTATACACTTAGTTATTTCTTTCATGTAAAAAATGTATATAAATATGTTCATTACAGCATTATTTACAATAGCCAAGATATGGAAGCAACCTGAGAGTCCAAAGATAGATGACAGGATAAAGAAGATGTGGTACAAATATACAATGGAATTTTACTCAGCCATAAAAAAAGAATGAAATCTTGCCGTCTGCAAAAACATGGATGGACCTAGAGGGAATTATGTTAAGTGAAATAAGTCACACAGAGAAGGGCAATTACCATATGATTTCACTTACATATAGTATCTAAATAAAAATAAACAAACAAAATAGGAAAAAACAACAACAAAGAAATACCAAAAACAAACTGATGGTTTCCAGATGGGAAGTGGATTGGGGGAGTGGGGGGGAGACTAAGTGTAAAAGGTGAAGGTATTAAGAAATACAAATTGTCCCTGAGGTGGCTCAGTTGATTGGAGGGTCGTCCCATATACTAAAAGGTTGCGGGTTTGATTCCCCAACAGGGCACATACCTAGAATGTGAGTTGGATCCCCAGTTGGGTCTTATACAAGAGGCAACCCATCAATGTTTCTCTTACATCGATGTTTCTCTTGCCCTTCCTTTCACTAAAAAAAAAAAAAAAAAAAAAAAAATCAATAAAACACATCCTAGGATGAGGGTTAAAAAAATAAAAGGACAAAGTACTAGTTACCAAATAGTCACAGGGATGAAGTGCAGCATAGGGAATATAGCCTATAATATTGTAAAGGCTATGTATGGTGTCAAGTGAGTACTAGACTTATCAGGGGATCACTCATAAGGTACATAAATGTTTAACCACTATGCTGTGGACCTGAAACTGATATAATATTGAATAACAACTGTAATTGAATTTTTTAAAATTAAAAACAAAAACAAGTTAAGTTTTTTAAATGTATATAGGGAGAGTGGGGGCAGGCTGGAGGGCGTCCATGGGGAAACGAGGGCATATATGTTATACTTTCAACAATAAAGAATAATTTTTAAAAATAAAATTAAAATGTGGTATATACGCACAAAGAAATATTTTTTCAGCCTTAGAAAGGAATGCAATTTTGATACATGTTACAACATAGATGAACTTTGAAACATGTTTCTCTGTGAAATAAGCCAAACACAAATGGACAAATATTACATGATTCCATTTAGATGAGATTTTAGATTAGGCAAATTCATAGACAAAAAATATAACAGAGACTATCTGGGGCTGGATGGAGGAGGGAATGAGAAGTTATTTTTTAATAGGTACAGACTTCCTATTTGAGATGAGGAAAAAGTTCCAGAAATGAAAAATGGTGATGGTTGTACAGCATTGTGAATGTGCTTAATGCCAGTGAATGTACACCTAAAATGATTAAAATTGTAAATTTTATGCTATGTATTTTTACCACAATAAAAAAGAATATCATCCCCTTAACATTTTTTAATTTAAAAGTTTCTAAAATAAGTAAGAATTTAACTTAGGAAAAAAGAAGAGTAGTTGAGATGGGAGGTGATTAAAGTCTAGAAAATGAAAAAACATGGATGGATTCAATGAATGGAATATCCAAACTATGGCTCTATCTGCAGAGGCAGAGGACATGTTCATTCATTTATTCAGAAGCATTTCTTGAGCTCCTAATTTGTATGAATCAGAGTGGTAGGTTCGAATGACACAGAGATAACCTGAAGCTGAGCTCAAAGGAAACTAATAATAAGTGACGATGACTTAGGGTAAATCAATCATGACAACTTAGGGTACAGAAATAAAACGATGTTGTTATGGGGTCAAAGAGCTAGAACACAGAAAAGGAAGAAAACACCATTAAGCTCAGGAGCATTTCCAAGCAGAGATGAGAATTTAAATTAATCTTAAAGGATGAATGAGCTTTCCAAGGCAAAGAGAGATCGACACGGAAAACAATAATGCTGCCACCCCAACGAGAGAATACTGTTAGAGGAGAAGGTGGAGGCAACAAGTTGACACCCGAGTTTAGTCTTAGACCTGTGGGTGTTTTTAAACAATTACAGAAATACGGCTCTACATTTCAGGAACTGGAATGTACAGTTATGAGTTATCAGAAAAATAGGTGGTGGTATGTGAAATGAGAGAGGATAGAACCCTAAGAAACACTATATTTCAGGCATCGTGGCATAAAAGACACGAGTGAGAATGCGGGGTGGCTACTAAGTTTGGAGAACCAGGACAAAAACTCTCATGGAAGCTAAGAGTTAAGAGAGCTACAGGGACGATGGCAAGTGCCAAAGACTGGTAAAGAAAGACTAGATCTGAAAGGCCTCGTGAAAAACAGGATGTAGGGTGAGTTTTGATTAACCTTTGATGAAGTTTATCCCTACAAAAAAGGCAATAAATAGGACAGTAAAGTAAATGTACATTGAGTAGTGAGAAGAATCTTCATAATGGAAATATTTTGATCAGGTATATTTATTGCAAATAATGAGGCAATAGAAAGAAATGCTTCATGTGGCTAACTCATATTAATTATGTTGATCATATGAATAAGGGTGACTACTTAGAAAAGAATGCTTGCAGGATTCTCTGTGTCCATACTAACTCCCCGTAGGTAGCACTGTGTCTTATTGAGGCTATATGAAATGTTATCCCAAATTGAGTGAATTTAGCCTGTGCTTTGTCTCATGGAATACCTAACTAAATTTATATCTAGTTAAATGTCTGTAATGCATAGAAAAAAATTAGGATACTAGTTATACATTTTGGCTATAATAGCAATTTTTGCCACGTGGTAGCAATTTCTGCTACATGGTTCCATTCACAATTAAGATTTAAAGCTTACAAAACTCCCTGCTTGCCCAGTGGGGAATGGGACACGAAGTAAAGTAGGCACTAGGCAAATTTAGGATGGAATTTAGGATGCCTAATTGGCCATATTTCAAAGGAGTGCTATCTTTCTAAATCAGTTGCCCGGGAGGTTGTATTACTTCACGTTGTGATTGTTCACTGTCTTAGCTCTGCTTATACAATTCTAATATAACAATGAAAAAAGTAGAAAACAGCCTCAAATGTGGATGTGGAATCTAGATTTCTTCATTGGTCCAGTGATTTGGGGGGAAGACGGGTGAGGAGGGTGGTTTCTGTATTGGCACTGTTGAGAAATTCTTGAATAGCTGCTGTCCAAAGAGATAAAGCATCTGAGCATGAGTCAAATTTTCACACATGCCAATTTCACCCGCACACGAGCTGCATACAACCCTCTCTGCAACCAACTATTAAATTAACACAAAATCAGACAGCCCCTGCCCTTCATCAGCAGTGCCCTCCAGGAATTACCCAAGGTCAGTGTGCTTCCATTCTTACTCCTGCCTGACAGGAGTCAGCACGGAGACATCGCCTTCCAGATGGCAATGTTCGGGGCACTGGCACACTGCCTTGCCAATGCTGTGACCTCTAGTGGAGAAGAATTACCTGCTATTGAACTGGGGGGTGTTGTTGTTTTCTTCGCCCTTTATAGTTAAAATAACGGGGAGCAATGTAGTGAAGTTGACAGCGTTTGGCTGCCAATCTGTTCTTTTAGACAACTACAAGTGGAAAATGACCATCTGCTGTCACGTCCAGAACAGTTATCCTACAACACTGGGCCTAAATGATTACCCTAAGCTCAAGAAGAGAAGAAAGCGCATCCCCAGAGTGAGAAATTGGATACGTATCCGAGGTCTGTGGCACTGGGAGGAGGAAAAGTGCTGATACATCGCAGGTGGCTCTGGCGGCACCGTGGTGTCAGCAATGTCACTTCCGCAGGTCACATCAACCTTCCGCAGCCATCGACAAAGGCTCTGACATGCCTGGCACCAGGCCAGGGGCGAGCCAAATCCTATCTTGTAGCTACATAAAGCCGCTTCATTTCAGCACTAGCCCGGTGCTCTCTGATGTCTCATGAAACATTTGACAAAATGCTATGTTCATTTTAGGAAGTCATCCCCAGCCCTGGCCGTTTCCCCAGGCATCTCTCTATTGCCAATAATACAAATAGCAATAGCTAACACTTATGAGCTTTTACTGTATGCCAGGCACTGTGTGCTAAATTTATATTCATTTCACCTCACATAATAATGGCTATTGGCCAAATACTATCCAGCTCTGTCTACTTTCCTTCTAATAGAATCCTGATTGAAAACGTCGAGATAAAGAATATTACCTTTTACAACCTCTCTCAGTTTATTCAAGAAGAACAAAATCAATATCAGCTTAATCAACCATACCATAGCCAAGGAGCAATTTTTAGAAAGAGACATTTCTAAAATATCAGAATTTCATAATAAATTCTGGTTTATTTATGGATGATACATTATTCAGGATGGTAGAATTCCTAAGATTTTTTTTCCAGGGGCTTCAGTGAATCTGTTAAATCTTTGAACTTCAGTTTAAAATACAGAAATGGTTCTTAAATCTTAAAGCCCTGGTCAGGTAAGGGTTTTTTTTTTTCTTGTAATGTGTCTATTCCTGCTCAATGAGAAAATTCACAGCCCTGAGTATTTATGTAACAAGATTTCTGTTAAAGGAATATTTAATAGCTTTTGACTAGATTGCTGATTTCAATGCCATAATCATTTCACAGGTAGTAAGAAAAGAAACACAATGTAATAAGGGCATAATATAAACCATGTCTAAATGCCCACATTTTGAACCTTATGTATGTTAAACTTCAAGAAAATTGGTAAAATATTTGCTATTTTTAGTCAACCGAAAAAGCAAACCTGGGTTAAATCCTGTTTGCCCCTTATTATTTGGTTGACCTTGAGTAAATTACTTAATTTATGTAAGTTTCCTTGTCCTTACATATATTATACTACATTCATATGGTTTAGAAGTAATATATGTAAAACACAGCAGGTGCTATTGATAGCAAGTATTATTGCCATATTTTAGCTTTTAAATATACTAAATAAGATAGAAAGTCCTCTAAAATGACTGGACATGTAGAATAACTTTAAACCATATTTTAAAGGAATTAATATTTCAATTTCTTTAATATTGCCTATTAATGTTCTCCTTGGAAATAAAAAAGTGATTTGTTAGATATGAATTTACCAAAAGCAAATAGTTTTTATTCAACAGAAACAGGATTAGATTATGTCTGGGATCCTTGTACAGTCTGAGAATAGAAAAAAAATTAATGGAAGGAACCCAGAGACCCAAGTCCTTATCTGTGTTCACACACATTTTGTGGAACCTTGAGTAGCAACCCTTCTGAGACCTCAGTGACCTAAAGAGCAAACATGAAGGGTTGAATTAGATCATCTGCATGGCTTCTAAAATCCCCTATCCATGTGCTCAAAATCACAATTCCATCAGCAGAAACTAATTCCTTTGGTTGTAGATATTGGCAGGCAATATGGTACAACAGAAAGAACAGACAGTTTGGAGTCAGACAAAGCTGAGTTCCAATCCAGCTTTGCTTTCCCATTGCATATCCTTTGACAAGTTACTCACCTTCTCTGAGGCTGTTTTCTCACTTGTAAAATGTTGATGATAGCTACCGGCTTGGGATGCTGTGAAGATTAGAAATGGTATAGATATTCAATAGTTTGTCTGGAATTCAATTAATCTTAGCTATCATTTCCCAGAGTCCTCAGTAAAATGCAAATGCATTGGGAAGGAGGATTTTTCAGGTCATTTGTGGTTGCCAGGAACAGAGAGCCACTCAAATCTAATAAACGAGAGGTGTGAAGCAGTAGTCTTATAAGGTTATTAGAGGCCCGGTGCAAGAAATTCGTGCACTCGGCGGGGGGGAGGGGTGGTCCCTCAGCCTGGCCTGAACCCTCTCACAGTCAGAGAGCCCTCAGGGGATTTCTGATTGTGGGCTTAGGCCCGCTCCTTGTGTGGCTTCTGGCTGAGCGGACCTCCTCCTGTGGGACGGCACTGACCACCAGGGGGCAGCTCCTGGGTTGAGCGTCTGCTCCCCAGTGGTCAGTGCGCATCATAGCGACCAGTCATTCTGCTGTTTGGTCAATTTGCATATTAGCCTTTTATTATATAGGATAGATAATTCCATGGATCTCAAGACAAGGATCTGAAACAGGGAAATGAAAAGGAATAAAGGTCTCTTTCTCTCTTGTTCTCTCTCTCTCTCTCTCTCTCTCTCTCTCTCTCTCTCTCTCTCTCTCTTTCCTCATGTGATATGTGTCCTTCTACCAGAGAATCTGTTCTGTTTCTCTCTCCTCTTTCTTCCTATTCCAGCTCTAATAACCCACAGTTCCCTGGACCTACTACTGTCTCTCCTATCCCCACAGGGGTCCCTTACTAACTTCTATTTCACTGACAGCTATGGAGCAGAAAGTCCTACCAGAGGATGGGGCAAGCAATCCACTGTCCACCTCATAGAGTTAGACTGCAGGAAGACACTTTGGGATAGGTACACAGCACAGGCTAGTACCCCAACATAAAACTAGTGCAGAGGGTTACGGGAAAGGCTTGTTACTACCTTAACATTAACTTACCAATGTAGGATGCACAGAGTTGGAGTTGGGATGGAAATAGCTTTTGTGGAGCCTGAAACTTATATTTTGAGGCCACTCTTTAAGATAAAAAAAAAGTTATAAAAACAAAATTTCATAGAAAAGTAAATATTTACTTAGTATTAGAAAACACAACAAAATATACATTTTAAGAAAGTTGAATAGTATCATAAATGTCACAAAACCCAGAAAATATTTCTATGATGAATTGCTTATCACACATCTATAATACCTTTTTCCTACCTTTTTGGTTTGCATACTTGTAGATCGCCTCCTTGCATAATAACAATAGTTGTAATATTTTCTACAGGAGAATATAAACATAATTCAATCTTTTTAATAACATGGTTGATCAAAATTTGTTTTTCTCTAACTGATCATTGAGATGCATAATATAGACATTTATTTTTCTACTATTACAGCTTGTCCTAAATTACAGATTGTCCTAAAAAGACAAAAATTCTGCCTTTCTGAATGTAACACAGTAGAATTCTACTTTAAATTTTCCATTAGAAGTGTATGATACAGAGTACACTGAATTACTAATAGGAAAGCACTTGTTTTTTGACTTGGTGTTAATTAGAACTGAATCTTTTGCTTACCAGTTTACACATCTGATGATGGGAAGAATTTTCCTCAGACTAGCTTCTAGCTAGTCTGGGAGAAGCCCACCTGTTACTGTGCCAGATGATGTAGAATAAATTTATATATTGGTACAGGTTTTGCCTTGCACTTTTGGGTCAGGTACAGGGAGGTGGCACAGAGCGTGGTAGGTGTATTCCTGGAAATAATGCTTATACCGGTACAGCTATAACAATAACTATTCATGGAAGTAACTGCAAGTCATATGAATGTAGTCCATAAACCTCAACTACATATATGCCCAGCTCAACCCTTTTGCCAGATCCCACCATGTTCCACATTCTCTAATCATAGGGCAAATATGAAGGAGGGAAAGTTGATGTGGAAAGAGGCAGCACTAACCTAGAGTGGTTACAATATCTTACTCTGTAGAATTAAACAAAGATATACATGACACTGAACACATTAGTAGACCCCTCTCAGACCCCGAAGTTTATGCTTCGTTAACTGCCTCTCATTGGAGCAAACAAGGGACTGTCAAGCACTCCCTATGGCTGTGGGGGACAACCAGCCAGGCTGACACAAAGGGTTCTGGGTAATCAAGGAGAGATCGCTGCTAAGATACACAAAGTGACAGCCAGGACCAGCTTCACCTATTACAGTATTGTGCTCAGGGAGAGTTCTACATTGCTAGCCTCTCTCAGATGTCTCTGCTTGAGCAAGAAACTAGTTAACTTTGTTATCAGAAAATTGCACGGGAGGGATTTCTCCATTGCTAGTGGGAGTGGGGTTCTTGGGGCGCTGCTGGAATAGGAATTTCCAGAGGCCCCTACAAGAGGATGAGATGTGGTGGAAAGCTTCATTTGTGTGGTTACATCCCTGGGTTTCCAAAGTTCCCTTTCCATTCAACCAGTTCTAGGAAATGTGTAGCTGGGATTCAGCAGAGCTAAAGCAAAGCCAGTGTCCAGAATTTCCTTTCCATGGTGAGTTACATCCCTGGGTTCCCAAAGTTCCCTTTCCATTCAACCAGTCCTGGAAAATGTGTAGCTGGGATTCAGCAGAGCTAAAAGCAAAGCCAGTGTCCAGAATTTCCTTTCCATGGTGGAGTTAAGTCCAGCATAGCATCAGGCTAATCACTGTCCATTAGTCTATTTTGTATGGGGTCCACATGGCCCGCAGTCATGGAGAGTGAAGAGCAAGAGAGGACTGCAAACCAGCAGCCAGGCACAGCAGCAAGAAAGAAAGGGCAAGAGAGCAAGAAAGAAGCCTCTGCTTAGGAGCTTAACTATCAGATCTTCCCACACTTCAGTGGCCACACCTACATCCCTACTCTGGCCAATGCCCTGTTCCCAGGTATGACTGACAGGCAACAACCCTCTGTATGCCATTTAGATTTTACTGGGCATGCATCTGTTCTTTCTTTGTCTAGTCTAGTGCCTTCCTCCCGGACCTGGAGAGTATTAAACGGCAGCTTTCTGGCACATATGGCATGCCTATATTACTTGGTCTTCCCTTTGCTCCTGCTTTATACCTAATGGTACTACATCCAAACTCCAAGTTCACAGGAATGAATCATAATAAGAGGAAGATACCTAGATAATTTCAGTCCACTGTCAGGACAGCGAAGTATGACAAATAGTTCCCAAGGGCTTTTCAAACTTCTATCATAACTGGTACAGGAGGCAGATACATATGTTTGCACACCAGGACTAAGGAATTATTTTTATTTGCAGACATTTATAATTGCCTTGCCATTGACTGAGCTATGAAATATTCAAGTCTGGGCAGGGAGCAGGTAATTTAGTGCAGCAATATTTTCTCCTCTGCTTCATTATTAAAATTGAATATAATTTAAATTATACAGTAAGGCAATTGGAAATATTTTAGCCAGGAGGGCATTGCACTCTTTAGCCTCCTTTGAAGGGAGAGACAATCATAAACAAGATCAACCATCTTCACAGTTCTTTGGGTCTGGGTTGATTTTGCATTTTCTCCTGATGTGCACCCCAGTTCTGAGAGCATATGGCCATACCAAGAACAAGTGTCCTTAGTCACCATCACAGCTTAGAACGGTCTTGGTTTAGGAGCCTTCTCAGATTGGTACTTAGATGGTATCAAGAAAATTAACAAACCGAGGTTTTCTGGCCTGTTTAACAGATGAGAAAACTTAGTCTTATGAAGGTTAACTGCTCACACAGCTGGTAGATAGCAGCATTAGAATTTGTACCCAGGGCTGGCAGAGTATGTGTTCTTACTCAGTTCATTCTCAATAAGCTCACTAAAGCAAGAGATCTAGTAATGATAATAACTGTACAATTTTATGAGACTAGAGCTACTACCTTCCTTTCTCTGCTCTGATTCTTACATTTACATTAGTCAGTTCATGCTGCTATGTTCTAGGGTACACATTTTTCATCTTTCTACACTGTTTCTCACTTTTTTTTTTTACTTCTCTGCCACAATTCAGTTCAATAACCAGCTACAGGTCCCTGAAGTGATGCTAAGGTTAAATTTCCCAAACAGATTCAGGTTTGATCCCAGCTTGCTTCTTAAAATCTGCCTGGTTCAGATTTCAGTTCTGCCATTAATAATACAAGTATATTTTCTTAAACTAGACTACAATTAGAAAATTTTGTACTAAAAATGTTCCTTAGTCATTCATATACATATGACACAAAAATATATAATGTATATTATATGTTATATTTTATATACATTTACTTATAATTTATAAATGATAAAATTAAAGTAACAAAGTAGAGTTATAAATTGTTTGAGAGATGTCATATTCTCACACCAAATATACTGATTTTAGCATTTCATCAAAGATTCAAAGAACTGATTTCCTCATTATATTGTCCATGTACTTTTAGATATCTAGGTTTATGTTCCACATCTTATGCAACATTTATTATTTACTCATTAAAACTGAAGGCTAGTGCCGAAACCGGTTTGGCTCAGTGGATAGAGCGTCGGCCTGCGGACTGAAAGGTCCCAGGTTCGATGTTCCACATCTTATGCAACAAATATATTAAAAAAAAAAAAACTGAAGGCTAGTATATGCAATTCAACTTTGTATTTGAATGACTTGCATTTACGTTACCAAGATGCTTAAAACAGCTCAGTGTCTGATAGATGTTCTTTTCCAAACTTAATTTAAGGAGACCAAAGGCCCAATTCAAAGAAATAGCATTCTGCTAGGAATACAACTAAAATCAGGCAGGCTAGTGGCGGGGGGAGGGGGGAGGACACATTTGTAATACCTTAACTAATAAAGAATTTAAAAAAAATAAAATCAATAAATTAAAAAGTTTTTAAATATATAAAAAAAAAATCAGGCAGGCTGTGGAGGGTCACACTAAGAAAAGATGAAAAGATACTCAGGCTTCCCAAAGGTAGGCCACATAAAGAAATAGCCATTCTTGTCACTGAGAATTTGACATGAATTCTTTGAATTTCTTTAGGAATAAGTGACAGACTTTAAATGGGTCTTGTGGTTTATATAAATTCTGTTCCTGCCGAAACCGGTTTGGCTCAGTGGATAGAGCGTCGGCCTGCGGACTGAAAGGTCCCAGGTTCGATTCCGGTCAAGGGCATGTACTTGGGTTGCGGGCACATCCCCAGTAGGAGATGTGCAGGAGGCAGCTGATCGATGTTTCTCTCTCATCGATGTTTCTAACTCTCTATCTCTCTCCCTTCCTCTCTGTAAAAAATCAATAAAAATATTTTTTAAAAAAATTCTGTTCCAATTTAGTTCCAGGAACATCCTGGTTATATTCCTTGAGACTGGTTTCTGGGCAAAAGTAATTCATAACAGATTTGTAGGAGTGAGTTTCATTTTTTAAATTTTGGTTCACTTTAATATGAGGATCCACTGAAATCTGTATTTATAGTTAAGAATCATTATTTTATTTTAGAACCAGTTTATAATCAGGCAACTCAATAAGTGAACAAATCAAAATACACAAGTAAGGTAAACAGTAAAAGAGCTTATTGTGCAGAAAGGATTCTAAATAATGGTAAGGAAGATGGAAAAGACTGAATATTTATGCTGTGCACAGTAGTTGATGTCACAGGTGCTTCCTCCCAATTTAAAAGATTAAAAGTTGATATGCTTAATCCATTTTGACTTTATCCTTGTGTGTGGTGTAAGAAGGTGGTCTAGTTTTTGTTGTTGTTATTGCACATATCTGTCTAATTTTCCCAACACCATTTATTGAATAGACTCTCTTTATCCCATTGTATGTTTTTGCCTCCTTTGTCAAATATTTATTGGCTATAAAGAAATGGATTTATTTCTGAGTTCTCTACTCTGTTCCATTGGTCTATATGTCCATTTTTATGCCAGCACCATGCTGTTTTGATAACTATAGCCTTGTAGTTTAGTTTGATATCAGGTAGCATGATTCCTCCAACTTTCTTCTTCTTTATCAAGATTGCTGAGGCTATTCTGGGTAGTTTTTAGTTCCATATAAATTTTTAAAACATTTTTTCTAGTTCTGTGAAATATGCCATTGGTATCTTGATAGGAATTGCATTGAATCTGTAGATTGCTTTGGGTAGTATGGACATCTTAATGATGTTAATTCTTCCTATCCATGGACACAGTATATGTTTCCACTTATTTGTATCTTCTTCAATATTTGTATTCAGTGTCTCATCATAATTTTTTGAGTACAGGTCTTTTACATCATTGGTTAAATTTATTCCTAAGTATTTTATTCTATTTGAAGCAATTGTGAATGGTTGTGTGTTTTTTTTAAGTTTCCCTTTCTGATAGTTCATTATTGGTGTATAAAAATGCAACTGATTTCTGGATATTTATTTTGTATCCTACTGTTTCACTGAATTCATTTATCAGTTCTATCAGTTTTTTGGTGGAATCGTTAGGGTTCTCTATATACAATATCATGTCTTCTGCAAATAATGACAGTTTTACTTCTTCCTTTCCAATTTGGATGCCTTTTATTTCTTCTTCTCGCCTGATTGCTGTGGCTAGGACTTCCAGTACAATGTTGAATAAATGGTGAAAGTGGACATCCCTGTCCTGTTCCCAACCTTAAGGGAACACTTATAGTTTTTGCTCATTGAGTATGATGTTGGCTGTGGGTTTGTCATATATGTCCTTTATTGCATTGAGTTATGTTCCTTCTCTTCCCACTTTGCTGAGAGTTTTTACTATAAATGGGTCCTGGACTCTACCAAATGCTTTCTCTGCATCTATGGATATGATTATGTGGTTTTTATCCTTCAATTTATTTATGTGGTGTATAATGTTGATTGTTTTGTGGATATTCTACCAACCTTGCATCCATGGGATAAATCCTGCTTGATCATGGTGTATGATCTTTTTAAATGTATTGCCAGATTTGGTTTGCTAATATTTTGTTGAGGATCTTAGGAGAAAACATAGATATAGTAAAATCTTGGACATTTCTCATAGCAATATTTTTTTCTGATATATCTCCTCTGGCAAGGGAAACAAAAGAAAAAGTAAACAAATGGGACTACATCAAACTGAAGAGTTTTTGCACAGCAAAGGAGACCATCAACAAAATGAAAAGACAACCCACTTAATGGGAAAACATATTCACCAATAATACAGCTGATACAGTGGTAATATCAAAACTTTATAAAGAACTCATAAGACTCAACACCTAAAAAGGCAAAAATTTCAATTAAAAAATGGGCAAAAGACCAGAATAGAGATTTCTTCAAAGAGGACATACAGATGACCAATTGGCACATGACAAGGTGCTCAGTGTCACTAATCATCACAGAGATGCAAATGAGAACCACAAGGAGATGTCACCTCACACCTCTCAGAATGATTTCATTCATAAATCAACAAACAAGTGCTGGTGAGGATGTGGAGAAAGGGAACCCTCATGCACTGCTGGTGGGAATGCAGACTGGTGCAGCCACTGTGGAGAACAGTATGGAGTTAACTCAAAAAATTAAAAATGGAACTGCCTTCCAACCCAGCAATTCCACTTCAGGGTATTTACCCGAAGAAAACTGAAACACTAATTTGAAAGAATATATGTAACCTTATGTTCATTGTAGCGTTATTTACAATAACCATGATCTAGAAACAGCCTTAGTGTCCATTAGTAGCTGAGTGGATTAAAAAGCTATGGTAAATTTATACAGTGGAATACTATTCTGCTGTAAAAAGGAAGAAAATGTTACCCTTTGTGACAGCATGGATGGACATGGAGAGCATTATGAAAAGTGAGATAAGCCAGTCAGAGAAAGACACGCACCATATTATTTCACTCATATGTGGAATTTAATGAACAAACTGAACTACCAAGCAAAATAGGGAGAAACTTATAGATAAAGAGCAGGCAAATAGCCGGGAGATGGAGGGGTTGAGGTTGGGAAAAAAAGAGAGAGAGAGAGAACTCATGGACCTGGACAGCAGTGTGGTGATTGCAGGGCTGTGGGGGTGGAGGTGGAATAGGGCATAAATGGTCATGGGAAAAAAGTTGATGTGATCAGTCTCAGCTGATGCTTCTTACCCTGCTCTTGTCAACATAGGCCCTAAAAAGACTGATATAAGAAAGCTATTTCTTTCTTTTTTTTAAATCCTCACCCAAGGATTTTTAAATTGAGAGAGAGAGAGAGAGAGAGAGAGAGAGAGAGAGAGGGAGACATCAATTGCCTCTCAAATGTACCCCAACTGGGAAAAGAACCTACAACCTGGGTATGTGCCCTGACTGGGAATCAAACCCACAACCTTTTGGTGTACAGACTGGCACTCCAACAAACTGAGCTAACTGGCCGGGTGAAAGCTATTTTTTTTTATATGATAGGTCTAATTTGTCTTTGTATTTATGTAGCCTATTTCATTTTTTAAACTTTCTCTCAAATGTACCCCAACTGAGAAAAGAACCTACAACCTGGGTATGTGCCCTGACTGGGAATCAAACCCACAACCTTTTGGTGTACAGACTGGCACTCCAACAAACTGAGCTAACTGGCCGGGTGAAAGCTATTTTTTTTTATATGATAGGTCTAATTTGTCTTTGTATTTATGTAGCCTATTTCATTTTTTAAACTTTCAGTGTTGTGGTTTTCCTTTGAATTTTGGATTGCTGAAATATATATTTTTAACTTGATTTTATAGCCTAGGAAGAATATAAAAGCACAAAAGAATATTAGATAGAAAGAACAAACAGAAGTTCATAATGAAGAGTATAAAACAGTTCCACCTAAGAAAATGAATTTTATTCTATTTTAAGCCAGAAGGAAATGAAAAGAAACAGGTTTCTTAAATTGGAAGTTCAAAAACCACCTGAACCATGTTCAGGATCTATCTCAGTTTTCATCCTGAAAGACTTTTCTCTCATCCGTAAGGTCCAGCATGCCTGGGTTCAGCCTTTGATAAGCATGCACTTCTGTTTGTGTAGCATCCTTTGCAAATAGGGGCGAACATGTGGTCAGGCTCACCTGCCCCTTCTCACCTCTCCTCGGATTGCCTTTTGGGGCATTTAACCCCTCTAAGCCTCTCCTCCCTTATCTGTAAAGTAGGGCGGTAATAGTACCTACCTCACGTGGGGGTTCTGAACTTATTATAAATGTGTTTTCCATATAAGATTCTTAGCATAGTGTCCAAAAATGTTATTTATTGTTTAGCGAAAGTAGACTAAAACTTCCAGAATAGCAGGAACTCAACCCTATATAAGATGAGCTCCTTGAACGCTTATTCTGCCTCCATGTGCCAAGTCATCTCCAACAGCCCCTAGATAAGGCAGTTTGGAGTAATAATCTCCACCACAAACAGGAACATGGAAAGAGTGACTATGCTCACCTCATATTTTAAAGATTAGGAAACAGTTTCAGAGAGGTTATGTATTCCATGTCACAGGGCTGGTAGGAGACAAAGCTGAACTTGACTACACATGTTCTAATTACATGTCTTGCAATGATTAAAGTGAAATAATTCACAATTGTGTTTTTTCCAATAAAATGCCATCAACTGGAATCTCACAAGGACAGCGGGGGTGGGAGAATGGGTAGGAAGAAATCAACCAAAGAACTTGTATGCATCTATATGCATAACCTATGGTCACAGACAGCAGTGTCATGAAGGCCTGGGATAGGGAGCAGGCATGGGCTAGAGGATTTTTTTTTAATACTATCAACTGGGAAACAGTAACAAGGGGCATAGTACACTTGTGTTTACAATCTTAGTACAATCTAAGCTTTTTTTTTTTTTCAAAATCCATTCAAGTCACAAATCTGGTCAAATGTGCCATCTGAAAGGGACATGGATAGTGACAAATTCCTCCAAATAAAACTCTCATTCATTCAAATGATCCTGTCATCTCTTAATAATATAAATTTAATTGCATCAGATTTTTCCTGAAACAATTAAAGTTCCAACTGGGCTTCTAGACCTCGTTGTAATTGGGAAGTGTTGCTGTAATGTTATTATTTATGTGTACTACACAGTCTTCTTTTTTTCTTCTTTATTTGATTTGATTTTTTTAGAATAGTGAACTACACAGTCTTAAATGTGAGGGTAAAGACCTCAGAAGTTCTGGATTGTAGTGACATACTATTCTTGCTGTGGATTGATATGAGTAGCAAATCCAGACATAACAAATTTTACAGCCCTGTAATAATATTGGCTTGATAGCAAGCCTTTCTTCTGTGCAATAGCTTATTCCAAGAGAACTATAAAATATCTTTAAAAGGTTTTTGCTCATATCTGTAGGATAGCACACCTTTTACAGTGCTTTTTGAGCACATCGATTGTTATTTAATCTCTCATGCTAATAGACATACAATTAATCCAAGAACTTCAAACATTTGACATATAACTCTCAGTCCTACAGTCCTTCAGTTCCTCAAAAAGAAGTTCACTTGTCTTCCAAAAAGGAGTCGTTTCTTTCCTACATGCTTTCATTAAGAATGGTACTGATATGTCCATTCAGAATTTTAATTTACCATCTAAAGTTGGTTAGATAAAGCTTTCTTTACATGATAAGAAAGTTCTGACAAAGAAATAAATTACTGTTTTTTATCTGATTATGTGAATAAAAACATGTGTTGGTTACAGAACAAAATACAATTAACATATGAAAGTGTTCAGCTCTAATTCATAGATTTGTTTATATCACAACACAGATTAGCCAACATTGTGCTTGTAAGTAACTATCCATAGAAACAACTACTCACATGAATGTAGTTTACCAGTTGCTATTTCTTACCTTTGAACTCTTGTTCCCAGAATTGCATATTAATTTGTAATCATAATAACTTAACAACATTAAGATACAGTTTATCTGTTCTTTCTGTATCATCCTGTTTGCTCACATTTAATATTTTGGCATTTACCTTCCCCTGGGAGAGGGGGCACGATGGCATAATAAAATAGAACATAAAAATGGAAAAATCTCATTTCAGTAGCCATTCCTAGCCTTTGGGAATTGAGACATCCTTCTTGTCTTGTTTTGATTTTATAACATGCACCCATTTTTTTAATTAGAGATCAGAATTAAGTATAAATTAAGAGTTAATTTATACTTAATTCCCCTGAATTAAGTATAAATTAACAAGAATTAATTATAAATTAAATCACACAAAACACTTTTTGGAAATACATAAAGGCGCTTGATATAAAGACATACTGATACACCAGAAATCAGTAATTGTGAATCAAAGATTTAGTGTTATGGCAGAAATCAGGCTGGTGGGAAGTGACAAACCAGATGCACTCGGAGGTTCAGAAAAGGACTGTTATTCACACCGGTGCTTGACTCAGTGGAGTCCTCTCCAGAGGCTGAGCAAACCAACGCAGCTTGGGCCTGGCCTTTATAGCCCCCTAGCTCCTTTGTCTTCCAAATATGGACTAAACTTCCGGATATGTCCCTAGTTCCTTTGTCTCACATATATGGACTAAGTTTCTGGTCATTCAGTGAGCCTTCCAGTTTGGGCAGTTTGATTCAGGTGAGATTATAGGAACCAAGGAAGTGGTCTGGGTAGGATAATTAGGCGAGATTGCAGGAACCAGGAATGTGGTCAGGGTAGGATGATCTAGATGAGAATTTTCCTTTCTCTTTAGAGCCTGAAGAGAGTGCAGACCAAATATACCTAACATGCCCCTCACGCATCTCTCTGCCTTTCCATGGCATTCACCTTCTGGGATGTTAGAGGTAGAGAGCACTGCCATGACTGATCAAACCTGACTGATTAAGGAGGCTCTGGGCTCGTAGAGGCAGTTATTATGACTCACATCTCTGCTTGCACATGGCAGGGATTTGGCAGGGATTTATAAGAAGATTGTCTCTGTTGCCCCAACGTTTGTTTTCTTTTGTTTTAGAGAGGTTAAGACTAGTGTTGGGGTGGGAAGGGGGGAGAAAGAAAGCTGTGGAACCAGGTAAGTGAGAAAGTAGAAAACATTGCTATACTTACCTACTTGCTTTTAGTTTATAACCATTTAACTGTTGGCAGCTCTTCGTACCTGAATCTGTTAGGCCCTGAGGGTGAGATCCTTCTGCTCACAGAAGAAGACATTACCATGTGAAGGGTGGATGTTCCATATGCAAAAGTGCAAAAACAGCTGAAACAAACTCATTAAAATTATTCTCAGTCACTTATGTGAGGACTCTAGAATTATAATTACTGCCGGATTACTCTTTTTTGAGTAGGAAAATTGAGAAGAGGTTAAAACAACACATCACATATATCATGAGGAAGATCAAAGAGCTTAATATTAACCTATATCAATACAGTTCCATGTCCTCTTTCCTTAAATGGTGGCATATAAATGAGTATATAGTGACAACTCATAGAAACCAAATTTATATTAAATCCAACATGTAACTTTCTATGCAAGTTCTCTGCTTGCAATCTTTCATGAAAATCAGTTGTAGTCTCATTTGATTTTTTGTCATTAATTAATTATTAGGGAGTTAAACTTGTATCCATATTTAATCAGTCTCGTTTTAAAAAACTACTTTTCTTTTCATGTGAAATTTGTTTGAGTTCACTCACAAATAATTTGCTGAGAGAACTTCCTTACTCTTCCATTCACTTAGTAAGCTTAAGCAAAATCCCACTCAAAATTATAATATTTCTAGGCTAGTAGAAGCTCATAATTACCTAGATCCACTCTTGTTTAAAATCTTCTATAATCTTTTGGGATGTTTCAACAAGGAAGACTCACTAAGAGAAAATAAAAAAAAAACCTTTTTTCACATTTTTCCTTCTAAACTATAAAATAATTAGCATTATACTATCTATAAACAGTAAATCAAAAAGCATAAGTAAAGTTAGGAAGTTATATAAAAACTTGCTTTTTTTCTGATTTTATTTACTAGAGTTTAAAATAAACAAAACATGTTGGCCTCATTCCCCTTTTGACTTCCCTACATTAATTTGTTTGTTGGGTTCTCTGCTCTCTTCCCTTCACAGAGGGAGGTTTCAGAAACGCATATTGACATGCTCGCTGCAGGCTCATGCTGACGGAGAATTAGCCCTCCATTGTGTGGCAGTCAAGTTCTATTTAGTGGTTTGACTGCGAAGATCAATACAGGGTCTCTAAGGCATAATGGCTGGCTCCATTCACTCTTACTAGACAAACAAACACCCTTTTAAAAGTCAGTTCATGAAAAAAGCTTTTCCTAGGCACAACCAGCTCTGGGTAACATTTTTCAACAGTCCAAGTTTGAATTTCAGTGCTGCAGGCTTCATTTCTGGCCCCTTTTCCCTTTGAGTGTGACTTCTCTCCAACTTTCCCCCATTAAAACCTGCCTTTAAGAAACAATTTGATACAAAAATTTAATCCCAAAGAACCATACATGAGTTCAAAGCTTATTGTGTTACTACTCTCAGAAGAGTTGTATTTTAGCAAAGACAAGAATTCTTAGGCAGATAGGTCTCTAGTTGTGGGATTTAGTAATTCGAAGAGCAAGAGAGATATGAAGTTGGCAGGAAGTCATCTCAGTTTCATCACAGAAGAAGTTTACACCACCTACTCATAGGACCATCCCTGCTGCTAGGAGTTGCCTGGGAGTCTCTTAACACATCCCTTCTCATTTATTGCTTTGCTAACTCCTTTTTACTCTTCTAGATTCAGTTCAAGTCTTGCCTCTTTGTGGAGATATTTCCCCAGTACATTCAACTCTCAAGGAATCCCACAATCATTTCTATTTTAGTAATAATTACACTTAACTGTTATTTCCTATGTTGCCTTTCTCCCTACTGCAAGTCACTAAGAGCAAGGACTGCTGCTTTTAATTTCTGCCTTCCCACACTTGGCAGAATATTTGGAACATGGTACATCCTCCCACAACCCCCGTACCAACGTTACATAAGTAGTAGACAGCAGCCAGCTCATTCTTCCTTTCCTCTACTCTACACCCAATGACACCAGGCATTCAGTAATGGGCAGTAGTAGAAACGGGGCAGATAAGGTGAAATATAGAGGCTCCTCTACTCTCTTCCCCAAGAAGTTAAATATCCTAAAGTCGAGAATTACAAAATGTTTGAAAAATATGTTTAGCAGTATTGAGGTAAAGTTTTGTTGAATGATTGCAAACTCTAGCATAGGAAAGCACTTACTCTTTCCAAAGTGAGTTGACTACACAGAGAAGAGTCAGGGATTGGCAAACTACAGCCTTTGGATTAAATACAGCCCATCCCCTGTTTGTGTACTGCTTGTGATCTTTGAAGAGTATTTACATATTTAAGTGGTTAGAAAACAATCAAAAGAAGGAGAACATTTCTTGATACATCAAATTTTATGAAATTCAAGTTTCAGTGTCCAGAAAAAAAAGTTTATTTATTTATGGATACTGACATTTTTACTGGATTATAGTCACCCTCATTCATTAATAGATTATCTAGGGCTATTTTTGCACTCTAATAACAAAGTTGAGTAGTTGTAACAGAAGCCCTCTGTCCTGCAAAGCCTAAAATATTCTAAATGAGTATATTAAGAACCACAGAGACAAACTGATGACATTATTTTCATCTCTTTTTATTTTATTTTTTACATCTATTTTTTAAAATAACTCAGATACAACTAAGAATGAGGAAAAGCTATTCACTTAGGCTTGAGGAGAATAAACCATTGGGGAGTCTCCTCTGTGTGAATAGCAGAGGGGTAAAAGGCATAATTAACAATTATTTCCAGTAGAAGTTAGATCAGATAAATCATGAATGCAAACAATAACCTTAGGCACCTTGGAGATAGGAGAAATATACATAGAATCTTGAGATACTGTGAGTTCAATTATTTGTTTACTAAAGGCCTGCTGCACGAAATTTGTGCATAGGTCGGGTCCTTAACCCTGGCCGACAATCAGGGCCAATCTGTGGGGTGACTGGCAGGGCAATCAGGGTCCCCACTCGCACCTGCCTTGGCCTGGCACCGCCCACTCACCTGCTCCACCTTCCCGCCATGGTCCCACTCTCTTCAGGGCCCATCCGAGCTGGCAGCACCTTCACTGCTGCCCGCTGCCAGCGCCATGTCGCTGACGCCCGTCATGTTCCGCACTGCCCCCTGGTGGTCAGTGGATGTCTAACTCCCATTCAGTGGAACTCCCGCTTGTGGGGGCAATTTGCATATTAGCCTTTTATTATATAGGATTGCTCCAACTTCCTTCCTTAACTGTGAGATCTTTGGGTGGGGAGAAGACCAAGTATTAAACTTATTATCTGTATCAAAGTACCCCACTTAATGTAGGAACCAGACAAATTTTTGAGGAAAGAAGAAAGGGAAAAGAAAAAGAAGAAAAATAGACTTAAGAGAAATATTTGCTTTTAGCTTTATTGTTTACTTTAACTTCTTTTTCTTTTTTTAATAGGTGGAAGTTTGCTACATTAAGTGCTCTTATCTAAGCAGACAATTTTATTTGTATTTATAAAACCACTAGCAAATATTTCAGGGACTACTTCAAGGAATGTTACTTCTGCTATTTCAAGTTTAGGCCTCATAATGAAAATCAATCATTCTTGATTACATAGTTTCTGCTCTTTAGAGGTTAAAGCATTGTGTTGTGAAGGCTTTACCCTACAACTGCAAATAAACTGTTATCATAAAACTTCATTAGTGGTAGAAACACCAAGTTGGCAAACAAATCTTAAAAATGTATCCCAGCTATCTATGGTAATGAAATCTATAATGGAACCACTATGTTCATTCTTGTTTTTAATTTAAAGCACACATCATATTTTTCATTTTAGTGCCCAAACCCTCATCCACAATCTTATATTCTGCTTTATATGTACAAATACTTTTCCTTTATTTAAATTTATAACTAAAAGCCAGGCTTTGACATGTTTAGCTATAGACTATCATTATTATAATAATAACAAACAGGAAGAAATCAGATGACAAGACAGCCTGGGAAATGCAGCACTTGATAGCTAGTAAGAGGCATAACTGTTAGCATTGTAATTAGCTAGTTATTAATGCTAGGAAAGGAGCAAAAGGGAGGCCAGACATTATAAGCATGGCCACCTGGGCAGCTTCACCAGGAAGCTTCGATTTCACACTCCCCAGGGAACCACTGGCCCATTCCCTGCAGATCATGGGAGATAGGGAAGATGGACGCATGTGCAATAAAGTCAGGCTGATGTAGGGAAGGTGCCTGTCACTCAAACCTGGAACAGCCTTGGCTGGTGTGCTCAGTGGTTAGAGCACTGGCCCACACACTAAAGGGTGGCAATTAGATTCCAGGTCAAGAGCATGTACCTGTGTGGCAGGTTGGATCCCCAGTCCAGTTGGGAGGTAACCAATCAATGTGTGTGTCTCTCTCACATCAATGTTTCTCTTTCTCTCTTTCTCCCTTCTCCCTTCCCTTCCACTCTCCCTAAAAATCAATGGGAAAAATATCATCCGGTGAGGTAATAAAGAAAATAATTAAATAGATCTTTGGTTTAAAACAAACAGACAGACAAACACACACACAAACACACACACACACACACACACACACACACACACACTGGGACAGAGATCATTGGCTAGAGGAGGTGGGGCCAATGCAAGCTCAAAAAAATTGGGGAATACATAATCCTCAGACAAACGAAGTTCCTCTCTCTTGTTCCTCTGTCTTTGCTCCTGCCTGTGTTCCTTTCACAGCCACCTGGCCCTAGAAGCCTCGTGGTCCATGACCAGGTGGACCCCACATGCAATGGACTACAGCTGGGAACACTAGCTAAGCTGGCCTGATGCTGGACTGGACTGTGTCAATGTGAAACGGAAGCTCTGGGCAATGCTGTAATTCTAGCCATTCCTGAAGACAGAACTGAACTGTCTGTCTTGTATCTGTGTGGCTGGATGGAGGGAGATGGGTCTTAGAAACTCAGGGGTTTAATCCCAGGAAATAAATGCCACTCATTCTCCTGTGCCTATCTCAGAACATTTTTTCCCGTGACATCACAAAAAGCCTACTTACACCAGCAACAGGTGGGAACACAGAGCGCACCCCACTGATAACATAACCAAACAGGACCCCAGGGCTTTCCCCACCAAGCTGTGCTCTGCCCACCACCATGGCTCACTGCTAAGGTCCCTTCTGGTTCCAAGATCTCATGACCCAGGTACAGAGCTGTTGTTTCGTTGATTGACTCCAACCAAAAAAACAACAAATATAACAAGAAAAATAACAACAACAAAAGCAAGAACTCTATCAGTAAACAGGCTCATGAGCAACTGAACTAATTGTGGAACTATATTCATTTTTAAAGGTAACTTGGTTTTACATCTATTCACCTGTCTTTAAAATATGCTTATTTATTACTGATGGCATCCTCAGTGATCTGCTGAAGGATACAACTCTGAAATGATTCATTCTAATTCAGAGCTTCTTGCCAACACTTAGATACCACAGAGCTTGGAAACCCTGGGGGCCAGCATGTATTACACATCGTGCCCATTTTACACAAGTAGAACATTGTACAATCATCAGATCTAATTAGACATCTTTATAATACTGCTTTGTGTTTGGCATTTTTCTGTTTAGCATTTTTCCCACATTCTGTCAAAACAGATATTTTGGTTCTTTAGTTTGTCCTCAATTTACAATGGATTGAAATGTACATCTTTGACAAAAACTGAAAAACCTGAAGCCCACCCCTAACTTTCCCTTCATACTTAAGCAGGAAGGTGGATATGGCTGTGAAGTTTCAAAAATTAGAATAACATGACACATGGCACTGCTACCCAATAACCCTCATTCTGTCAAAACAGATATTTTGGTTCTTTAGTTTGTCCTCAATTTACAATGGAGTGAAATGTAAATCTTTGACAAAAACTGAAAAACCTGAAGCCCACCCCTAACTTTCCCTTCATACTTAAGCAGGAAGGTGGATATGGCTGTGAAGTTTCAAAAATTAGAATAACATGACACATGGCACTGCTACCCAATAAGGCCCTATCACTACCAGGATGCTAATTCTAGCAACATGTAATTTTCTGCTTTTAGGGGGAGGGCTTGAGTTCATCAACAAAGGCTCTACATTTGGTCATGCTGTCTTGGAAGCAGAATGGACTTTAGCCATCAGCCATGGTGGGTGGGCAGAGCATAGCTTTGAGGAAAAGCCCTGGGTTCCAGTTCGGTTATGCCTCTTACTAGCTATCAAGTGCTCCATTTCCCAGGCTGGCTTTTCAACTGATTCACTTCCAGTTTGGCCAATGGGAGCACTGGTAGGAGATTGGGAGGGGACGGGAGAGGAGTCAGGGTTTTGTCCTCTGTCTTTGTATCTTCCAAGACAGCAGCTGACTCTCCGTGGTGGCTCTAGCTCCTCTGTAAAGGCCTGGTAAGGACCCTTGGACTCGGCAAACTTCCTCCTTGTTTGCCTCTCCATCTTCACTGTGGTTGTGGCTTCTGGCTGCTACCTCCAGGCTATCTCTTGTCTTGTCTTGTGTTTGAGTCTCAACAACTCTGTTGCCCAAGGTCTTCATTCCCTTCATTAAGTCCATTCTGTGCTAAATGCTCGAGGTGATTTCTGTTTTCCTGATTATACTCTGAATACAAGCAATCCCATTTTAAAAGTGAGGTATTTTGCCCATAATTTAATGTCATTGCCAAAAAAATCAGTGTAGATATCATATGAAGGTGTGTAAGAAATTATGCATTTAATTGTTTGAAATGTGGGATTGATATTCTAGAATTTTTTTAAATTTTAATTTCTAGTTTCAACTTGTTTTTGAATAATTTTTTTACCCTTTTTCCTTAAAATGAAACTTCAGGAAAAATAGGTTTTTGGCCCTGGCCGGTTTGGCTCAGTGGATGGAGCGTCGGCCTGTGGACTGAGAGGTCCCAGGTTCAATTCCGGTCAAGGGCATGTACCTTGGTTGCGGGCACATCCCCAGTAGGAGGTGTGCAGGAGGCAGCTGATAGATGTTTCTCTCTCATCAATGTTTCTAACTCTCTATTCCTCTCCCTTCCTCTCTGTAAAAATCAATAAAATATATTTTTTTTAAAAAGAAAAAAATAGGTTTTTGTATAGAAGAGTCTTCTAGTTGGTTTATGTTTAAGCAGATGTACCTTTTTGTTTCATTTTTATTGTTGTGTTTTATGCTGTTATTTTTACAAGATACAATCAGAATGTACCACAGGAAGATTTCCATATAGAAATCTGACTAGTTAAAATTATAAAGACATGAATTTCTTTAAGATCTGCTTCATTTATATATATCCTGGATATGCCCTAATTTGCATAGTTAATAGAAAGAATGACCAATCAATGCTTTAATCTCCTAAGAAGAAGTAAATAAATCTGAACATAAAATGCATGTTATTTTTATTTAGTTTTAGGAAATAATTCTGTCTCACATTGATTGGAACAGAATTATTCTCTAAAAGCTTCTTTATGTAAATATAAGCCCTTGGATTTTCATCAAAAACCGTTTGTTTAACGATATAGACACTTTCTAGGTTAGTTGAAGACTAGAATTTTTGTGGAAATGCCAAGCTCCCTTTGGAAAGTTAAATCACAGCTTCTCTGAACAAACTTCCTTTTATATTTAAACACTTGTGACTGTTTACATGAAGTAGAATTAAATTATTTATGCTTAAAGAATTTTGGAATTTTTAGGAGGAAAAAAGTCCCTGTTCAATGGCAGGGCAGAGCAATGCACAGGTGAGGAAGGAGCAAGGCAGGCATAGGGGCTGGTTGTATGGCTTGTGAGAAACCGCTCTGTGGTGTGACTTCCAAACTGGATCCTCACCTCCACCCCAGAGCAGGGGGAGCCCAGGCCCTGCCCAGGTGGTCAGCTGACTCAGGAATGCCAACCCATCAATGGGATTGCCATTAGATCATGCTGTACACCAAATGTCAGTGCCCCCCGGCCCCTCAAAATTCTTAAGTTAAATCTTTTTTAAAAATAAATCTTTATTGTTGAAAATATTATATATATCCCCTTTTCCCCCCATTTCCCTCTCCCACCCCTCCCCAAACCTTCACCACCCACTGTCTGTGTCCTTGGGTTATGCATATATGCATATGAGTTCATTGGTTGATCTCTTCCCCCCCTCCACCCTCCCCTGCCTTCCCTCTGAGGTTTGACAGTCTGTTTGATGTTTCCATGTCTTTGGGTCTATTTTTGTTCAGCAGTTTAATTAAATCTTAATACCACTCAATGTGATGGCATTAGGATGTGGGGCCTTTGGGAGGCGATTAGATTATGAGAGTGGAGTCCTCATGGGATTACTGCCCCAGAGAGCTGCCTCCCTCTGCCGCCATGTGAGGACACAGTGAGAAGACAGCTACCTATGAACTAGGAAGTGGGCTCTTACCAGATAAAACACCTATCAGCACCTTGACCTTGGACTTCCCAGCCTCCAGATCTGCAGAAGGGATACAACTTGTGTTTGTAGCAGCACCATCTCAGTCAGACACAGCTGCTGCCAAAACAGAGCCTAATTCCCTGCCCCATATGAGGGTTGTCTTAGCTCCAGTACAGTTAGATTTTTGTGCATACTCTTCCATAAAACGTAAGGTGTAGACAATAGGCAGCAAAATTACCAGGCCTTCCTGGGCACAACTAGAAACAAGGGACATGTCAGGTCATTACTGGATAATCCATAAGTAATTTTAAAAGTACAATCCACAATAAGTACAGAAATTCTTAAGACATTTTAAAGATTCCATGAGGCCTGCAGTAGCTAAAATCAGGTGTAAAAGAAATGAAAACTTTCACCATAAACATCTCCTCTTCCTGCCTTTATGCTGCCTTACTGCATCCTCTTCTAAGACTGGCGCTGCAGGCATAACCCTAGGGATCAACCCCCCTCCTTCTTCCACGGCCAAGGCACCTAGGAGTCTTTGAATGGATTATAAGCAATGAATTTTGGTGGTATCAGCAAATGGAATAGGTGGCTGGTTATAAGAAGACCTGCTAAGGAGCATGACAGTCAAAATGCATTGGATTTGGCTCCTTAGGTGACAGCAGCAGCGACTTGGAACCTTGCACAGTGGGAAGCTTCCTCCAACAGAGTTACCTTTCAAAGGACAGGAAGAGATGGGAGCAACCGCAGCAGGCAACTGAAGAAAGCTCACAGTGTGAGAGCAGCTGACAATGTGGAAAATGAAACCCTTTGGATGCAAGACCAAAACACACATCCTTTGGAGCTGGTGCCATCAACCCACAGCCAAATTGCCCTGGCATTCACTGGGACCTTGATTTACATGATGGATTGACTCTATTCTGGTGGAAGACAAGCATACCTCCTCCAATACACTCTCAGGGCATAACCGGAAGGGACCTTGTTGAGAACAATAGATAAAAATCAATGGCATTTTCAGAAAATTGCTATGCTCACTATCTAAGATTAGCATCACCTGAGAGATGCTAGGAGAGGTATGGAGAGATCCAGGATAATATGTGAGAGTCAAAGGACCAGCAGTCATATGCATCCAAATTGTTTGGCATTTAAGGATTGCGAAGTCTGTCAAATGTGGGGGATTTGTATTTTGAAATTCTGGCCGGATACATATTGGTTAAGCGTGTGACAATGAAAAATAGGTAGAAACTGGAAAAGTGTCACGTCTCTCAGCTTCTCTGTTCATTTAAAATCATGTCGGTTAAAAAATGATCCCTCTGGGTATAAAAAGTAAGATTAATTGACTGTAGAACTAGGTTATTCTGGGCATATCATCTAAGTATCTGCAGAGGAATTGAGACAAACTGAGGAGATGAGATGGTGCTGGGCCTGAGAGGAAAAGGAAAGCTGGTGAAGAGAAAGAGCAGTCTGTGTGTATTGCCCTCCACTCTCTCCCACATTTATTGTTTACCATCAAACCTCTCCCTGAAGGATTTACTTAAGCAATAACCAGTTATTGAGTTTCAACTATTTGCTCAGCAATGAACTTGGGTTTATAATGATGACATGATCCTTGACCTCCTGGGACTCATAGTTTCATGGGAGAAAATAGAACTGTAAAAACCCAATTGTAGTCTATTAGGTGCAAGCAGCATTGGAGGCATTGAAGAGGGAGAATGTTACTTTTATTGGCTGGAGATAACATAGTCAAGAAGTTCTTCAAATAAGGACTGATGCTTGAGCTTTATCCATGTAAATTAGTTCACCCAAAGGACTCACACAAAGGGGAATGTTCTACTAAGAACAGTATATGTAAATAGAAAGTTATTCGTTCCAATTGGAACACAGAGGATGTGTGGGTGGGCCGTGGAGGATGGGGTGGCAGAGTCCTGAGGGGCTGTGTGTGCCATGCTAAGGAGCCGGAGCTTTTTCCTGCAGGTGATGGAGAGACAATGAAGGCTTTCATGTGGGAGACTGACATGATCAGACTCTACGATATGTGAGAGTGAAAGGATAGCTCCAGGCAACAAAAACTAGGAACCAAATGCAAGTTAAAATATTTCCGGTGGTCCCACAGCTGGGAAAGCCAGCCCTTCACGTTTTTGTTTTTGAATGTGTGCCTCACAATGATCAATGTACAATTGTTTTCATAACTATTTTAATGAAGAATAAAGTAAGTGTTAGAAATGTAAGCTCTGAAAAGCATACTTTAAAAGTATTTTTAAAAGAGGCTGTAGAGACTTTTACTGATAGTATTTATTCAGGTAAAAAAACATTTTTATTAGGATTCTAGGTTATAAATGTGTGTCTCATGTATTATCTTTAAAGCCTCATTTGAAGCTTTTAAAAGCAAGAGAAAATATAGGAAACAGAAAAGAACTTGTTTTTGGAAAAGACACAAGCTAGGGGAACACAGTACACCCTACTGAAATCTTATATTGAGCTTGAAGCATAAATGTGAGAAGATGTACTAAAAACATCTCATTAGCCTTTTCCTTGATTTTCCCCCTTTCTATACACAAACCAAATCTTTTAATTTCCCCTAATTTCCACAGTAAGGGCTTGGGTAGAGGGCTTCATGTTTGAAATTATGCTTCAGTTATATCTCACATTATAGAAATTCACTTATCCTTCTAAAAGAAATAGAATTATGCTTTCAGAATTATTTGACATCTTTTTGGAAACACCGTGATCATAGATAATCTATAAAATGGTGAGGTTTGGTCCTATTCAACTATTTCTAGAGGAATAAAATGCCCAAAATAGATCCTAAATATTGACTGTATACAGGCAAAGATAAGGAATCAGTACGGGTACTTTCCTGAAAATACTCTCTTAGCTTGTGAAAACCGAGAAGGATCCTGGTTTGTTTTTAAACTTTAATTTAGGTTTTTACGCCCCCTAGTGGCTATTTGGTTCTTCTGTGGCTGTAAAATAATGACGTTTTCACAGACATCTCCTTTGTATGTTCAAACTGACTATATCGACAATATATGACATTGATGTCCCCCCTAAATATTCAAACCACACAACTTTTGATAATTTAATGAAAGCTCTCAAAACTGTCAGGAAAATGCCTATGAAATCATAACTATCATAGAGTCCCCTGAATCCATCTGAATTTTATCCATGAATTCCTTAAGAGTCCATGGACCATTGGCTAAGACTACTAATTAAGGTGTGGGATCCTATAGCTGCCCCTTTCATTTAGTCAATGCTAAGATTGCTAACGTTCTGAACAAATGAAAAAGGAAAAAATATAATTTTAAGTAGGAGCTCAGAATTTGGCTTAGATTTAAAGAAACAAGAAAGAACATAAAATTCTTCAAAAAACTATATGTACAATACAATCCCCCCAAAAATTGCAAGCCTTCAACACAGGTAAGATAGAATAGTGGTTGATCCTACAGGCAAGAGAGTTGGAGACAAAATCAGGGGAGTTTTTAGAAAAACATTAATTTTAAAATGTCAAATAGGAATCTATGCTAGAAGTAAGACCAGGGCCCCTCTGGCAAACAAGTTCTGTACCACAAGCAGGTGTAATACAGCAACACTCCAAAAAAAAAAGTCATTTGCTATTTGCAAACATTGCAGCCGCTATAAAAATTATCCATCAAACGATGATCTTTCTAGAATACCAAGTGGCTGGCAGGAAATCCATGAATAACATAGCTAGTGAGACCCTCAGGGGTAGAATTATTAATTGAGAAGTGATCCAGCTTATAGGTCAGAAGAAATTATTTCTCAGACCTCTGTGACTACCAGTCAGTTCCAGGAGAAAAAATTCCAACACAACATCGGTAATTACAATACACATACGAACACAATCAGCTAATAGCTTTCTTTCATCAGGATATTATTGTACATATTACTTTTATCCAATTTTTTTAAGGATACTGTCTTGGTCTGTTTGGGCTGCTATAACAAAATACCACAGACTTGGTAGTTGATCAACAGCAGTTTATTAACAGTTCTGGAGGTGAGCGCTCCCTTCCTGGTTCATAGACTGCCTTTTTCGCTGTGTCCTGAGATGGTGGAGGGGCTAGGGATCTGCAGGATCTTTTTATAAGAACACTAATCCCATTGAAGAGAGCTCTGTTCTCATTACCTAATCGCCACCCAAAGGCCCCACCTCCTAATATCATCACATTGAATATTAAGATTTCAACATATGAATTTGGGAGAGACACATTCAGACATATCATAGCAGATACCTATTTTTCAAACATACCCTCAAATACTGGTCCATGTCTCATATGGAGTTGTTGAGTGTTGCTTTTTTTAAAAAAGAGTAAACTAATGTAGTTGTTGAAATATATACAGTATTTGCTGAACCAGCACCTGCCCTATACAATGTACAAGATGCTCCTAGACTTCTGTGCAGCTGTGCAGGGTCTAGTCACTCTACTCCTTACACAAAGGATTTTAAGACTTTGTCATTGTAAAAAGAAACAGGGAGAGTGAGAGATTGAGTTACAGCTTATTTTTGAATCAGCATTTCCTTCCTACTATTGAAGATCTTGTCTATTTTCCTGATTGTTTATAAAATACATGCTTTTTGTTTTCTCTATCATGCCTCTGAGTTACAGCTTATTTTCGAATCAGCATTTCCTTCCTGCTATTGAAGATCTTGTCTATTTTCCTTGTCTATGTATTATAAAATACATGCTTTTTGTTTTCTCTATCATGCCTCTGGGAAATAGTTTCACAGGTAGAAAGTCATGACTAAACTGGGGAGGTTTGCCTTATGTAACATTTCTACTCTATCAAATGAGCCTATATTTATACTCTTCAAAAAGAAGAGAAGAAAAATAGAGACTATGAATAGGACCAGGAAGCCAGCAATATTGTGTTTGAACTTTATGTAAGAAACTTCATGGAAATAGTTCTCCATTTGAGATCTAAAGACAACCACTCTCTAGATATATGATTTCTGGAGAAATGACAAAAAGGGAAAACTTGACTGAATATTAATAAAACTTGGTTTATAATGTACACATCTTTCAACCTATTTTGATATTACTTTATAAACTGGGAAGATGGGTGGATGAATTGATAGTTAGATAAATAAATTCATTCTACTTATTTGAATTAATCACATTTACCCATTTTTGTGGCACCAAGTGCATGCTAGAATTTAAGAATTTTACATGAAACTTTGGATAATATTTCAGATTAAAATAGTCAAAAACTAACAATTGACTCTCTTCTGAAGAATTGGTCCTCCCCTCAATATGATCTTTAACATATGGTAACAGATTGTAATTGTAGCCAAGTATTTGGGGGCAGTGTGTACAAATTTTGACTTAATGGTTTTATGTGAATGACACCACCATATTGTACCATTTAACTGATGTGAGGAGGAAAGGGAGCAGCAAACATGAGGTTTGACAGATCTTCAGGGTGCAAAAGGATCAGAAAGAGGCTGGAGTTGCTTCAGATGGTGATGTAAGAGAAAGAGGGAAAAGGTAGAAGAAGCAGAGGAAGGCAGAAGAAGTACGGGGAAAGCTTCCCTTCAATAAGCAAAGCTCAAGCCTGCTCATTTTTATTGTGTACAACTTGTTGGCAGTTATTCTTTTATATTATGCTGTTCTCTCTCCTTATTTGACCTTAGAAGATCCTGTAGTCTCTGAATCCATTTTATTTAAGTATTTTTAAATGTGTCTATGAAAACAAACTATATATCTTATCTAATAAAGAAGGAATATGCAAATTGAGCATCAAGCCATAATGGTCAAGATGGCTGCACCCACAGCAGAGGCTGAGTTCCCGTAAGGAGCCTTAATGAGCAAACAGCAGGGACCTGAGGCTGTGTGGCGCTGGGCCCAGGCAGGGAACCTGAGGTTGTGCCCCCCGGCCTGGTGGGGCTTGACAGGGGACCTCAGGCTGCACCCCCTGCCCCAACGCCGGGCTATGGGACCTGAGGCCATGCCCCTTGCCATGCGGTGCTTGATGGGGAACCTCAAGGCACACACCCTGCCCTAGACTGGGCTGGGGGACCTGAGGCTGTGCCCCCTGCCTGGCATGGCTTGATGGGGGACCTCAGGCCACACCCCCTGGCCTAGGCCAGGGGACCTCGAAGAGCACCTCCTAGCCCAGGCCGGGGGACCTCAGGCCGTGCCCCCAGCCCCGGCACCAGGCTAGGCAACCTGAGGCTGCACCCCCCACCTGGCGGGGCTTGACGGGAACCTGAGGTTGTGCCCCCCCACCTGGTAGGGCTTGACAGGGGACCTCAGGCCACGCCCCCTGCCCCAACGCCAAGCTATGGGACCTGAGGCCATGCCCCTTGCCATGTGGTGCTTGATGGGGAACCTCAAGGCACACCCCCCGCCCCAGACTGGGCCGGGGGACCTGAGGCTGTGCCCCCTGCCTGGCATGGCTTGATGGGGAACCTCAGGCCACACCTCGAAGAGGACCTCCTAGCCCAGGCTGGGGGACCTCAGGCCATGCCCCCCACCCAGGCGCCAGGCTAGGCGACCTGATGCTGCGCCCCCCCACCTGGCAGGGCTTGACGGGAGTGAGTCCGGCCGGGTCTGGATCTAGCCCAATGAGGATGGGGCCGGCTGGGTCTGGGTCTCGTGTAATTTCAAGGCACACATGGGTGGGCAGGGACTTGACTCTGGTTCCTGTAGTGCGCCCCAGACTCTGACAGGAGGAAGATTTTCATATACATTTTACTAATTTTCTTTCATCTCTGACACTTCTATTATAGAGAAAGGGCAAATAGCAATATTAAAATATTTCCTCTAATTAATTCCCTTTTAATGTGCACAAATTCGTGCACTGGGTCACTAGTATATATATAATTTCAGTGTAACTCTTTGGCAAATGGGTTTTTGAAGACTAGAAACATAATATTAAAGTCTGATAAAACAAAACAACAGGAAGGACAGAATGTATAATATTGCTGGGCTTAGCATAAATTTAAGAATAAGAAGTCAGGAAAAATGCAGTGTGTTTTCATATGGAACAAAGAATAAAATACCAATCAGTACACAAGTTGCCTATGATACAAATAATCATTAAAAGATGACAGTATTATAGGCAATATTTAATTAAATGATCAGTTAACCAAAATAAGTGTCACTTCTCATGATAAAGCTTTCTATTCTACGTCTTTCCTCCACTGAGTTTCAGAGATATGACACCTTCCATCAAGGCTATTTTGCTTCTTACTAAGAGTTTGAATACCAGTTAAACGACCCCTGTTAAACAAAAGAAAACAGCTGGTTTTGACAGAGAGATAGATATTCCCTGTCCCGCCAAAATAAGTGTTACTTCTCATGATAAAGCTTTCTATTCTACGTCTTTACTCCACTGAGTTTCAGAGATATGACACCTGAGGTATACAAGGCTATTTTGCTTCTTACTAAGAGTTTGAATACCAGTTAAACGGCCCCTGTTAAACAAAAGAAAACAGCTGGTTTTGCCAGAGAGATAGATATTCCCTGTCCCAAGCAGATTCTGTGCCCAATGACATCTTCATGGATAAAAATTACCTGCTTTCATTTCTCAAAGTCATTTCTAAAGACCTAACGACGAAGAAAGACAAAACGGATGCTGTAAGAACAGATGCAAATCACACCGTGTACTTCTCATTCTTCTCCAACATACTCAGAGTAGTAAAATATACCTAAAACATTACAAGTACTAACAGCAGCCCAATCTTAAAAAGGGGAGGAGAGCAGGCAGAAAACCCAAAAGGCTGATGTATGAAGAACATGGGGATGTGTGGAAAGAGGCAGTGGGTGCTCCTTGGGAATCAGCCCAGGCTCAGGCTGTCATTACGAATAATCACAGGACAGCCTGGACGACCTTAAACAACCTGCCCATTCCCTTTCTTGTGCCCTCTCACCATCGCTCTCTGCCTTGGCCTCATAACTTAGAGACCATCCTAATCCGCTATAACGGGAGAAAGCTCTGGCTTTCTACCTGAGAGCAAAAGAGAGGATGTTCTAACTAAGGAAGCCATTTCTTCTCCCCTCTCCTTCCCACCATAATCATTTTGGCCTTACAACTTAGAGACCATCCTAATCCGCTCTGGCTTTCTACCCAAGAGCAAAAGAGAGGATGTTCTAACTAAGGAGCCATTTCTTCTCCCCTCTCCTTCCCACCATAATCATTGCTGTACCGACCAGGCATCACCAGCTCTCCTCTTGGATTTCTTGATTGTGAAGGAATTTTGGATTACAAAACAAATATGATAGAGGTAAATTAATAAATATAACTGCATTTGGTGCAGATTCGCTTAGCTTTATGCTATCAAACCTCCCTTAAGTATCTGTTACCTCTTTTTCCTTATAGAACCTGCTAGGATATGGATGTCCTGCCTTTCAGCAGACTGGTTCATATCTTTACTTTCTACCATTTCATCCCAAAACAGACAAGATATTTCATCATACCTATTTCCCCCCTCTGGATAACAGGTGCACTTTCTGCTTTGTTTATCTACATTATAGTTTCTGTTTACATTCAAGGAGGATCTGCAGTGATTTTTTTTTTCTCTGCTTGAATCCCAGGCACCTCATCAAACATTGTTTTCCCGGGGAAACCTGCTGTATCAGTTGACCCCGAATCCCGTTGATCAAGTCCTTCATAATCTGTTTTCTCCCTTTGGTTAGCTGCAGCCCTTCTGAGTGCATGAACCTCCACTCTCTACCCCTCCACCATCTGCTACCTGAACTTGCCAGTCTTCTATCTGCTTAATGTCTTACGATGTGCATGGCAGAACCCCCAAATTGGCGGGCTTGACTTCCTGGCACATTGCTGTGTTTTTCCACTTTTCTATTCAGGACCACTAATTGCTGAGATGTGGATGCATACCAAAATAAAAGCAATTCATTGTGTTCTAAATAAATAAAAAGTCTTACTGAGCTTTGGGTCCATACCATATGTGTAGGCTCTTAATTTTAATAAGTACAAGTATGCTGGCCTGACTTACTCTATGACATAGTGAGCCTAGAATACAAAAAAGTAGTAAATAAATACTAATTTTAAAAAATATCTTAGAGAAAGGCAGGAAAGATTATATATGATAGATTCATTTAGCTATTTCAGTTTATTTTATTTTATGTACTTGCATATTTAAAGGTTCATTTTAATTACATAGACTCAATGCTTGTCTTCTTTGACCATAACAAATAGTTGAGTTTCATTTACTTTCCTTTTGAGAAACACTTTCTAAATCCTAATTGGCAGACGTTTAAATGAGGAGAAAAGGCTTTTGAGAAGCTGCTCAGTCTGTGTGCACGTGGGGGTATATGTGAGTTTTGATTTCTCCAGGGCCTACTGCATGATCAGTGTGAAGAGAATGATGTTTATAAAACAGGGCTGGGCACTCAACTTGACTTTGGCAAACATAGAAATTGGCTGCTGTGCACACGGCATTATATAAAAAATTGATCTTCCAATTCTACTGACATATCGCTATAGCAAGAAAGTTTTCAAGCTTTTTTGTCTCATCTTGCAAACTCCTTTAGTTTTCACCATTTCCTCACTACAATAATCAGATTATGGTTTTGCTCTCCCAGGGGACTACAAAAAAGGTGCCATGTCTTATATGGACACAGCCTTCCAGTTCTCAGGTTAAGATTACTTTTTACAATAAATTAATATTATCATTGTAATGATAATATTACAACCTGTGGGCGTTTTAGGTCTGATGAATTTGCTCAACTACTGATCACCCATAAACACTGACAAGCATGAGTAACTTGACCTTCGACCCAGAGGACCAAAGCCTGGCCTGGGGTCAACCGAAGGCAGCGCTGTTCAGCATGGCCTGCCATTGCTCTCCCCAGCCTTTCCTGGGCCGGTTCCTCAGAACTCCCATCTGCATACTAACACCCCAAAGTGTTCCCACACAAATAACAGTGATGTCCCAGATCCCCCTTCAAGATACAATGTCTCCCCAAATACTCCTAAGACCCTTGGAGTCAGGATTGCAATACCTGAGCTCCTCTGAGCCCTGCTTCTAAGGACTAGACTCTCAGAGCCCCAGAGTGGGCAGGGGTAGTTGGGACCGTATGCTGAGCTGGGAACTTCTGCAGTAACAAGAGCAGGGGCCTCCTTCTTGCCCCCACCGGGAGAAATGAACTCCTAGGAGAACCATGTATGAGTGAGGTAGGGAAAATGTACTTATTCAGCTAATATTTACTAAGAGCCTACTTTGTGCTAGTGAGACACAAATAGAACAGCCCCTGGTTATATTCTAATGTTGGCATGGCAGGTGGGGAGTCAGAAAAGAAATACATTAAAAAATTAGAAAATATTATGTGTTAAATACCATGAAGGTAATCAAATGGAAAATGTCAGGAAGAAAATAAGACCACCATGGATAAGGCGGCCGGAAAATAACTTCTCCAACTCAGAACTCATCTGCATACTAACACCCCAAAGTGTTCCCACACAAATAACAGTGATGTCCCAGATCCCCCTTCAAGATACAATGTCTCCCCAAATACTCCTAAGACCCTTGGAGTCAGGATTGCAATACCTGAGCTCCTCTGAGCCCTGCTTCTAAGGACTAGACTCTCAGAGCCCCAGAGTGGGCAGGGGTAGTTGGGACCGTATGCTGAGCTGGGAACTTCTGCAGTAACAAGAGCAGGGGCCTCCTTCTTGCCCCCACCGGGAGAAATGAACTCCTAGGAGAACCATGTATGAGTGAGGTAGGGAAAATGTACTTATTCAGCTAATATTTACTAAGAGCCTACTTTGTGCTAGTGAGACACAAATAGAACAGCCCCTGGTTATATTCTAATGTTGGCATGGCAGGTGGGGAGTCAGAAAAGAAATACATTAAAAAATTAGAAAATATTATGTGTTAAATACCATGAAGGTAATCAAATGGAAAATGTCAGGAAGAAAATAAGACCACCATGGATAAGGCGGCCGGAAAATAACTTCTCCAATGGAGAGACCTTTCAGGCCCAAACTAAGCTATGACGATCTGGAGCCTGCATATGTGACAGAAAGCCAGATGGCCAGTGTGGACGGAGGGCAGCGAGCTTGGTGGAGGGTGGTGTGCAATATAGGCAGGAACGAAACGACATAGATCCCTCAGAGAAAAAAGAGAGGTGTACGGATTTATTTTCATTTCAAATCTATTAGAAGGTGAAGCAAAGTAGCCACAGTCCAATCTCCATGTTTAAAACCATTCATTCTGGCTGCTATGTTGGCATGAATTGTAAAGGGTTAAATGTGGAAAAGACGCTATCTCCATGGCTCAGGCAATCGATGATGGCTTGGTTTACTGTGGGAAATAGAGGCTGAGGAGAGAGAACCAAATAGGACATAATTTGGTTTGGGCAGAGACAAGACCAGCTGAGAAATGAGGTGAGGGGACTGAGGATTGGGTGGCTGTTTCCATTTTGATATAGGTAATTGGATGGTTTGCAGCTCCATGGAATTAGAGGTGATAGACTGTGTGGGAGGAGCCAGACCAAAGCCTGGCCTGGGTCACCGAAGGCAGTGCTGTTCAGCATCGCCTGCCATCGCTCTCCCCAGCCTTTCCTGGGCCGGTTCCTCAGAACTCCCATCTGCATACTAACACCCCAAAGTGTTCCCACACAAATAACAGTGATGTCCCAGATCCCCCTTCAAGATACAATGTCTCCCCAAATACTCCCAAGACCCTTGGAGTCAGGATTGCAATACCTGACTTTGAGGGGAGCAGGGGAAGCTAGAAAAATGAAAGTTCCTTTTTGGTTAATTTGAGTCTTGATTGGCTCTTAAACATCCAGAGGTAGGGATTTTCAGACCAGACCACTGAAAATATGAGCCTGATTTTCAAGATAAACATCAGGACTGTCCATGTAAATTAGAATATCATCAGCATATAGATAGTAGTTTTAAGCCAGGAGACTGGATAAAATCACACCAAAAAAATGGTTTATATGGAGAAGATAAGACTCAAGTTTGAGACCTAAATTAGCCCAAGATTTAGAAAACAGTTAAAGGGAAAGGAGTCAGAGAAGATAGAGAAACAGCCAATGAGGTAAAAGCACCATGAAGGGAATTTTCTGATACTGAAGCCAACAAAACGTGTTTCAAGGGGAGAGAATTCAACTAAACAAATACAAATGAGAGATTGAGTAAGATTATCATGTTGAAATGGTCATTGGATTTCACAAGTTGAAGGTTAATGGGACCTTGGAAAGTTTATTTTTAAGTGATTATGCCTGATGAAAGGAATGGGCTGTACCACTTTTTCTATTTAAATTTTATAACCAATCCAACGCTGAAAAAAATTAAGTGAAAAAGTGTGTTATCTAGCCTATAAAATTTAGCATATAAGTATTTATGATTAAATAAATGTAAACTATGCCATATTATAGGAAGAACAAATTGAAGAGCTATCATTAAATCACCTGGCTTAAAATGTTTTCCAAACAAAGAGGTTTCTAACCATTAGAATTAATTTCTGAAATGTTAAAAGATACTTTTTTTATACTCACATGTTTTTAATTTCTAAAACATGTTTACTAAAGTCTTAAGCCATGTATATCGTAGTCATGAATTAGAGATAGATTGCTCCAAAAAAATCATTTGGCTTAAAGCAAAAAGATATTTTTATCAGGTGGAAATAACTTTCTGTGACTTAAAACTATATACATATATATTTTTTCTTTCTAACCCAGGTATGGTGACATGGTACCAAAAACCATAGCAGGGAAGATTTTTGGATCCATCTGCTCGTTGAGTGGGGTCTTGGTCATTGCTCTACCCGTTCCAGTGATTGTATCCAACTTCAGTCGGATCTACCACCAAAATCAACGCGCAGACAAAAGGAGGGCACAAAAGGTGTGTATTCAGCCCTGTGTAACCATGATTTAGCATCGTCCGCTTCTCATAATGAGCTTTAAAAACCTTCACTGGCTACTCAGTGTTCCAGATTTGGTCGATAGTTGCATCAGTCAGCACAGACTGGTTATACTACAGCAAAAGGACCTTAATATCTCAGTGGCTTAACACAACAAGCAATATTTCTCAATCATGCTACAAGTCCATTACCGGTCCAGTGATGGAAACTCTATCTTGACAGTGTACTTCTGCAATCACTTATGCAGAAGTAATTTCTGAATCACACACTGACTTTTAAAGCCTCCTACTGGAAATGGGCCAGGTCACTTCCATCTCTATTGCATTAGCCAAAGCAATTCACATAGCCATGTGTAACTTCAAAGTGGACAGGGAAATTCAATCCCACTGTGCAACTAGAGGCAGACAGAAAGAAATATGTAGCGAACAATACTGACAGTAGCAAAATCAAAGATAGATAGATTCTTGGCAATTTTATTAGAATCAGATTTCTAGATCTGATTCACCCAGTCTCTGTCCATCAGGGTTTAAGCTGGTGCCCGTAGACAAGGGCTAGTAAAGGGCACCAAAATGTGTCTTGGTTATTTTACAAAATTGACACAGGAGGAAGGAGAAATCTGATCACTTGTAGCTAAGTTCTATTCCTGGCCCAACCGTTTACTGTTTCTCTGGACTTCGCACCAGTTAATTAATCCCTCTCAGAGTAAGCAGGGTGCATGCTCATCTGAAAAATGAGGAAAACAATGCCTACCTCACACTAAGGCCAAGGTAGGTATTGTTTATAGATTTATAAACATGTATATGCAAATGTTTATAAATATATATAAGCTTTTCATAATGTTAACAATTTAAACATTTACTAATGACTTACTATGTGCCAGATATTGGTTTAATGTTTTTCAAAAAATAATTCTTAAAATCTTACAAGTATAGGCATTAGTTATAAAAATAGTTTGTGGAATAAATTGAGAAATTCTGAGGTCACATGCCTAATAAATTGGAGAACTGTCATTCCATTCAATTCAATGCAAGTCAATCTGGCTCCCACATTCATTAGACACAATGGTAGACTGCCTCTCAGAAGAACTGACTAAATGTTAGTACACTTCCCTTACCCATTCTTTGTCAAAATAGTCACCTTCAGAGCTAGGGCCCTTTTTGCTTAGAACTAATTTTGGAAATTTTTTTTGTAATTTTCTCAGAACTACAGTGCTAGATTTTCAGTATTCTTCACTTTTTTTAATAACCAAAAAAACATGTATAACCATGACCAACCTGGGTACTGTGGTATAACCATAAAATATCGTGAGAAATTTTTGTGCACCAGTTCATAATTGGATGTGTAGGTAATTCCAGAACAGGATTTTAAACATGCTTTTGAACAATGTCAGTCTCTTTGGTAAGTGTAAAATCTTATAAAGTAACTCTTTGGAAAGTTCAAGTTAATCAGTACAATCACATAGCATATTGTTCAGAGAACTTGTTCATGTCCATTGTCAGAAATCCTCTTCCTCTACAACAGAATCGCTCTTTAAGCTTGAGAGTTTCTTGCTTTACAGAATTCTCCTCCCCCTTTCACAAGTATCTAACCTTTAACTAATTATTGTAGAGAATAATAATAAAAGTTGTTCAGTTACCATGAATATATAGAACTGATAATCCAGTACACAGGGTGGGTTTTTAAAAAAAGGCCCCCTCTGGACAATTAGAGTCTCACACAGGGCACAATTTTGGCTACAGGAGATGGAGGGATTTCCACCAGGAACTATGTACCTCAGCCCTGGTTCTGGCCACACTTTAAAAATTTTCTACTGGGCACACAGGGATAGTGCTTACAATACAGAAATATTACAAAATCTTAGCTCCCCAGTACCCATCAATCTCCATTCTGGGAATTCCTTCTTTAATATAATAACTAACTATGAATATTTTTTTCATTGTCATAAAAGGCTACCTATATGAAAACTGTAGGAACTACAAATCTGACTTTCAAATAAACCAATTTCAAAATACATGTACTTTTTTCAAACTTGGATATCTGTAACAAGCAAATCAACAAAGAAGAATCTTATAATATTTTAGAAGCCTTTTAGCCTATAGAAATTTAAAATGCAAAAATGTTTAAATGTGATGTAAATAAGTGCACCAAATTGAAAAGCATGTTTTATGAATGCTTTTTGCTATCTTTAAAATATCTTCTATATTCTCCATGTCTGCCAGAAAGCAATAAATTTTGCATATCATAACTACTAGAAAAATTGGCTATCGAAAGCCAAGTATGATAACCTGGTGTAAATAGTCTGTAATCAGTAAACTAAACATAGTTCTCTAAGAAAGAGCAGTGGATATGGAACTAAATAAGTTGTGAAGGGATACTTCCTGTTTTCCTTCCCAGGAAAAAAACAAACAGAATAGTCACTAGGCTAAGATATTTTAGATTCTTCTGGAACTAGATGATTTGACAAATACCATAGGTATGCAAAAATAGTCATCTAATTCAGCCAAGCAAGGAGTCCAGTCCATTCAATAAAAAATCAGTCAAGTGGAATAATAAGTAATATTATAAAATGGTTTTTTAGACCAGATTTTGTGATGTTTGGTCCCATTGCCAACTCCAAGCTCAAGAAAAAAAACATGAAATATACACAATATGCATTTGAGAACATCCCTGTTATGCCCAGATTTCAGGATCCCCAAGAACCCACATCAGGGAGCCAGTCCGATGCAATAGCATAAGAGTCTTTATTCGAGCTAGCTCGGCTCCCCCACCTTGCCGACGCAGCGACAGGAAGCAGAGAGAGAGAGAACTCTGTGTGGAGAGGGGTTTTATAGGGGGTTGGAGTAAGGGGAGGAGAAAGGGCTGTGGCCTTGCCGATTGGCCAGGCGCAAGTCGGTGTCTTGTTCCTGGGTGTGGCTAGCAGAGGCTTAGACTTCCGGGAAGAAGCTCCTTGCCAAGCACATGGCCAAGGTAAGATAGAGCACTTACCCTGGGGCAAGATGGAGGGCGTAGCCCTCGCTCTTTCAATCCCCACCATCACTCAAGAATACTTTCTCTCTTCTAGGTTCTTCCCACTAGCAAGTACGCTTTTTGCTTTCACTACCTGTTCCCACCTTTTAAAGAGAATGCATAATTTACCCCATTTCTATCAGCCCTTGTTATTCTTAATGAAACACTGACATGTGAGTGAAAACAGGTATCAACTGTAACATTTCTCCCCTACCCTCGTTGTTAATTATACTTTAAGATATTTATTTATTCGCTCCATTATTCAATAAAAATTTATTGGATAGAATATGTTAGCCAAGGTGAAGTGAAGTTGATACAATGACAGGTGGTAGGGTTGATATTTTGAAGCAAAGAGCTTATCCTGTTTTAAATTCAAATCACATCACTTAATCATCTGCATACTTACAAGGCTAACTGGTGAGTAATTGTCATGCATAATAGTAATTATAATTTAATAATGATAATAGCAACAACAACAATCCCCTCTAGAGTTTCTAGTATGCTCCAGGTTCTTTATACATGTTATTTGTAATTTCACAATTAATTTTCAAAGGAAGTGTTATTATTTCTATTTTATAGATGACTTGCTCATGCTCACACACCTATTGATTAACATCTAAAACAAGAATCTTCTGACATTATTAGAACTGTGAATCTTTAGGGATTTCCTATAGATAATTCTAAATACAGTGAGAAGCTTGAAATCAATGAGCCATTTGATGTACCGACAATGTGCAATGTAAGTGAATTATTTTTACTTTTTACATGAAGATGTTGACTTTCACACACACAAAAAATATGCTATCAATATTCAGTATGCCATTTATCACATTCTACTATGGTGGTTCTCAAACTTTAGATTCATTGGAATCATACAAAGCGTTTGTTAAAATACAAATTGCTGGACTCTACCCCCAATGCATCTGATTTAGTAGTTTTGGAGGACAGCCTGAAAATTTGCATTTCCAACAAGTTCCCAGGTGATGCTGATACTGCTGATCTGGGGACCACACTTTGAGACCCATTGCCTACACATTCAGCAATGTCCAAATTAAATAAAAATATATAATTTTCTAGAATATTTAAAAGGCAAGAAATAACTCTTTGCTGGAATATGAAAATGATCACTTTTAAATTTTCCACTATTAATAAAAATCCCTAGTCCTTACCTCAAATCTCTGCAGATAACCTAATTTTATTATTTTTTTCTTATGTCTTGTTTTGTGCAGTTTAATAATTTATTATCAACACATGTAAGAATCTATAGATTATATACTTCTCAATATTCACTCTACATTTAATTCTTATCAAGTTACTTACCTCTTTTCTTAATTCCCCATTCCATCCCAACACTACTTAATGTAGCCACCTGGTAAACTGATACTCAGGGTTCAAGACTTAATTCAACTATCACCCATTCTATGAAGATTTTTCTGAATGGTATGGACATCATTAGTTGCTTCTTCACTTCTCCTACAATATATGCACACTCTATTATCATGTATTACACCCTATTCTCACTCTTCTCCATTGTACTGAGTGCACTGCCCAACATCAAATAGGTACTTAATATTTGCGTAATGACTGAAAGAATGAACAGTGAAGTCTTGTTCGCCTTGACACGTCCTCCATTCCTACAGTCGGGTGGACATTACTAGGACCAATTAAAAATCATATTGGGAAGCACAAGTTTGTCTCTGATAACTGCCTACATCCTGTTTCAGTTCTACCCTCTTCCTACACCCAGTCCTTTTGTTGCTCTCTCCTTCCACTGACCTTTCCTCTGAGCCTTCCAGTGTCCCTTCTACTGACCTAAATCCCAGCCCAGCCTCCCATCTCCAGGATTAACAAGCCTCAGAGTTGGGAACCTGCCCTTTCTCCCACTGACTTACTTCCTCTTTCTTTTATTATTATTTGGCACTAACTTTTCTCATTTCTAGGGGAGTGATTTTCCTTAACAAATGGGAAGATTCCGTAAACTCCTTAAATTAAATTTTTAAAAGCTCATAAAGCTTAATATGCTATCTCCACATGAGGCATGTTACTAAACCTTAATATGTTATCTCCATATGAGGCATTTCACTAAATCTTAAATGAAAGCTACAAGTATAAGTAAAATTTCCCGGGTAAAAGGTAGAGGAAGTATGTGCTCTCTATTTGAGAAGGAAGTGCCTCAGATTACAAGGGATAAAGCCTTCTCTATCTCACAAGGCTGCCTACGATACCTTTGTATTTCAAAAGTATTGAAAACACTTTGTGATTTGGTAGGAAGAGGGTCTAATATAATGTCTCTCAATGTACATCATACCTCATTTAGAAGACAGATCCCATGTAAGAAAGTCACTGTCTCAAGGGCCTGGGGCTTGTATATCTTTCTATGACTGGCATTCCAGCCACTGCTCCAGAGAATGCGTGGTGAAGTCTACATAATGTCATTTGGTGCAATTGAAAAACAACCAACTTGCCAAAAACCCCTGCACACTAGCCTCTGAATGCGCCACAATGAAGGGTTCCATGTCAAATTAGCTTGAGAAAAATTTCATACTATATCCCCCTCTCTACTTCACAATGAACATCCACAATGTGATCTTTTGCGAGAAATCCAACTTCAAAGAAACCTACTTAACCTCTCAGCATTTCCCAAACTTTCTTTATATACATATATTAATTTATTTCAGAGAGGAAGGGGGAGGGAGAGAGAGATAGAAACATCAATGATCACAGAGAATTATTGATTGACTGCCTCTTGCACACCCCCTTCTGGGGATAAAGCCTGAAACCTGGGCATGTGCGCTTAACCAGAATCAAACCTAGGACCCTTCAGTCTGCAGGTCGACGTTCTATCCACTGAGCCAAACTAGGTAGGGCTCCCACACTTTCTTGATCACAGAACCATTTTGCTTCATTCGGTTGTTGCCTATAACATGTACTAGTTTTATGAAACTAACTTTGAGAAACCCCCAAGTTTAAGGAATTAAGAAAAAAATAAATTTGTGAAAAATTGGAATGCATAGGAAAAATGTGCTTATGAGACAATTTTTTTCCAGCACCATCAATATTTCTCAAGGCAGATTAGGAATTTGAAAATAACTGCAAAGCTATTTTTTATACTGACAATATGAGCCTTATTTTTAATTAAAATTTGGAAGCCTCCTATTTTTTATATAGGCTTAATATTTACTGAAATCTTGCTCTAACGTCCATAATATTTGCTAGTACTTGACCATGCAAAGAAGTTGTATTTCCTACAGGGCTGGGAGCAGCAGGCTAGGAGGAGTACATTTCCTCTTACTAGTGAACAGTACTCTTTTAACCTCCCAATTACTCAGCCAGAGTTGCCAAGATTGTCATAATGAGTGGAACAGAAGTAAAGTGATTTTCTAAAATATCTTTGTAAAAGAATTTCTCTCAATTACCTACTGGAAACAAAGATATAATCACAGGTCATAAAGGGGCTAGCATTCAAGAGACATTTGGTGCCGTGCTCTACAAGAACAATTAAACCAATTAACCCCAAATGAAAGATAATTGGTAATTGAAATTGAGATGGGAGGTGTGTGTTTTTTCTAACACAGCACATGACTTAGCAAAATGGTAATTCTGTCTCTAACATAACTGCTTCTTTTTTCCTAAGCTTTAGAACTACTTCTACTGTAGTGGTTGCCACCATATGTATACTTTCCATGAGAAAGATGTTTCATTTTCCTATGCTGGAGACTATTTTTGGTTAATTTCTATGTCTCCTTTATGAAAGATATAATGTGCCCTAATACTGCTGCTAAATGCAGATAGAATGGCATAGGTAAGACTAGTGACTTTGATAGAGTAACTATGATATATAATTAGTTACAATTAGTAGTTGAAGAAAGAGAGAGGGAGAGAGGAGAAGAAAGTAACGAAGAAAGGAAGGAACAAAGAAAGGAAGAACGCCCTAACTGGTTTGGCTCAGTGGATAGAGCGTCAGCCTGCGGACTGAAGGGTCCCAGGTTCGATTCTGGTCAAGGGCATGTACCTTGGTTTCGGTCACATCCCCAGTAGGGGGTGTGCAGGAGGCAGCTGGTCGATGTTTCTCTCTCATTGATGTTTCTAACACTCTATCCCTCTCCTTTCCTCTCTGTAACAAATCAATAAAATATATATTTAAAAAAAAAGAAAGGAAGAACAAAGAAAGGAAGAAACAAAAAAAGGAAGAAATGAGGGAAGGAAAGGAGGAAGGGACAGAAGGAGGGATGGAGGGAGGAAGGAAGGGAGGGGAAGGGCAAGGAAGAGAAACAAAAAATGGCTTTGACAGTTCCAGGGGACCAGTGAGACTTAGGGACTGAAATTCCAACAATAACCCCTTTCTGAAAATGAAATGCGTATTTAACTTACTTATTTCTGAATTTCTACCATCAATTCTAAGTCATTTCCAGGTGTGCTTGACACTTGCCATTGTTTTATTGAGTTTGGCCTGAAATCCTGGCTGAGCAGCATGGCCTTGAAGTTAAAACATTTCTAACTTCCAACTTCACCGTGTAGTATTGTCTCAGTATTTTAAGTGATGTAAATATTATACCATCAGCAAAGAGAAAAATTTGTCTGTTTTTCCCATCACACATAAGTGTGATCTTTCTGCAAAGTTTTATTTTAACTTGGAATCGGCACACAAGAAGAATAAATTCATGGAGGAAGAGAAAGGGAGTCAAGTTGAAGCCAGATGTTATCTTAATGTTATTTTGAGAGCTTCAGACATCTCAGTGTTACTTCTAAATGCCGTGGTGAAGGGCCATCTTGGTACTACAACTTTGGAAGAAGCTTGGTAACACACACACACACACACACACACACACACACACACACATTTTGGTCCAGGAATACTTCTACTTCTAGAAATTTGTCTTGCAGATAAGCTCAAATAAATGATGCTTCATTCATACAGTGGTATATTATACCTCCATAAGCAAATGAGGTGGATCTACACATGTAGATATGGAAGGAACTCCAAGCTGTATTAAGTGAAAAGAGCTGAGTGTAAAATTGTGAAACGTATTCTCCCAACGTATACACACGTGCATGTACATATACTTGCTTTTATATACCTAGAAAACCTCTAGAAGGCAAGATTCTCTAGAAATATTGTCAGTGGTTGACTCTGAAGCATTGAAGTAATATAGCTCCAGGGTCCAGGGAGACTGACTTGATTTTCCTGCATGTTTGTAGTATTAAAGTTTTATCACATGTATATATTCATTTTCCATTTTTAAAATCTAGATAAATTTTAATTGTTATTAAAAAGAATATTCCAGGGCTAGAAATCAAAGGTGATTTTTGGGGGGTGGGGGTGTAGAAAGGAGAAAAAGGGATTCTTTATAGGATAATTTTACAAAAATGTTTTTAGCCAAGATATCCCAGTTGCTTCCTTACACACACATACTAGATATACATCATATAAGTAGAACGGCCACCAGAAGATTGCTCTCCAGGAAGTGAAAATCAGACTCATTCCATGACAGCTGGAGCAGGTATACAACAGCAGTTCTAAAGGAGAATGCAATCCTGGGAATCTGGCTACACAGTCAGTTTGATCAATAATATCACTTGGGTGATCTCTCTGTCAATGTGAGCAATTCAACTGACCACCCAAAACCCTCTACATTGAAGAACATTCTCTATACATAAATGCTTTTAAAATTAAAAATAATAATGTTAGTCTCTCCAGCAAGGAGCACTATGTTTATTTCAACAGATCTAAAGGTGAAACAGAAATTAGGTGAGCATGTTTTTGTGTGGACCTGTGACACAAAAAATTTAGTGGAAACATTTAGGGAGTTTTCTGAGAAGCCGCCATTGTTCAGCATGGGTTCTATACTGGCCAATTTAGCAAACTGATTGCAAAAAAAAAAAAAAGTTTATATTTGAAGGCACAGATGTTAACTAAATTTTGTTTTGTTTTGTTTTTAAGGGATGGAGGGAGAAAGAAAGGAAAAAAGGCAATTGGTGTCTGAAACTTAATTACTAATTTTTAAAAGGACATTAATTTAAATAAAAAAGAGTTGGCAGCTGGTTTGCTGGGTCTTTATTTCATTAAGTTACTCAGACTGGGATAAGTGAAGTGGGATAAGTGAAACTAGAAGTAATACAGCTAGCTATTTTTTCTCTTAACACTATTGACAGAAACAATAATGAAATAACTTGATCTTACTGTAAAGACTTAATTACAATCTTTAAAATGCATAACCCAGCTCCAAAGTAGTTAATTGATCTTGCCCATATGTTAACTAAAATAAAGTGCTCATATTGTTACCAGACGGCTTCCGCCCTGGGTGCTGGCCCTGGACCTTTCACAGGCCAAGGACCTTTCACAGGTCAAGCAACCTACAGGCTCTTGACTCATTTGGGGAAAATTTCAAGACATGAGTCCAGGTGAAAGTAACAGTAAATTTATTAACATTTGGGACAGGGAGGCAAAGGAAGGACCCCTGGAGATAGGATTGGGGGTAAGATCAGGATGAGCTTCCACAGCCCATTGCTCCCCTGGTACCCTTGTTGGTACCCTTAGAGCTTAGGATAGAAGGAACAAATACACGCCTGAGGAAAGGGGGCATGGATGCGCTCAAAGAAGCATGTGCTGGGATCCTTTGTCCTGAGTTTTACCTATTTTCTATAGACCAGAATTTTAGAGGAGGTCCCAGGGGAGGATCGCAACAGAATATTCATTGGATTTCCGGGCGTGTTGTTTAATATGCTGATGTATTAAAATGAGTGTATAATGGAGTCTGGGGTCATTTTCTAGTTAGTTTTGCCTGTATCTTGGATTAGTCTGGCTCTAATTGGTTTTGTTATCTACTTCCCTGACTGTAGTGATTTAAACCATCTGCTCTTAGGCATCTTTAGTTAGGGAGATAGGGTCTTATGATTTATTGCTGAGCCATTCCGGCCGTTTGTTCAGCCATTTGTGTGTTTGTTCAGCCATTTGTCTCAGTTTCCTCATTCCACTTTCCAGGGAATGTTCCTAGTGTTTCAACCTGCCTCAATCTGATGATAATTTAATTGTCAGTAATTACAAAAAGCTGGCATGTTTTTAAACATACGTATGCTGACATTGGAATTATACAAGAGTATATGCACTGTTTTAAGAAAACAATTCATTGAGTATTAACAAGACATTCATTTTCCTTCTCCTATAGAAAGCCAGACTCGCCAGGATACGGGCAGCCAAAAGCGGAAGTGCAAATGCTTACATGCAAAGTAAACGGAATGGTTTGCTCAGTAATCAACTGCAGGTACCGTCAAGCACCTCTCTGTTTTCAATGCTCAATTTGTTGATGTAATATTGACTTATTTCTACTTAAGCATATAATTTTATTGTGGGTAATAATGAAAATGGCTACCGAAACAACAAACCTGTCATTGGTTCAGTCCATGCCAGAGCTTACTCTAGCTTAGCCTTTGTCCCTGTCCAGCTAGTAGTCTCTATTCCCTGCTTTGCTGCAGCTGGTGCTGCAGTACTGTATCCGGGCTTGCAGTTGGAGCCCAGCTTGGAGCCCTCACTTGGAGCTCGCCTGGCTGATGGGCCTCAGGCAGCTGCTAGCCCACATGGCTGCTATGGAGAGAGAACACGTGAGCACATGAACCCACAAATGTGTGTTACGGGGCGGGGGTTGAGAGAAAGCTTGCCTTTGTTAAGCTTGGATTATATTATCTCAGGCTTGGGAAGGACCAAGTGCTCTTTCAAAACCAATCAATTTCCCAATTCTTTGCCGGCTTGTTTTGGGTCCTCCTCCTAACCAAACCATTTCTTAAATCTTCTGGGGTTCTGTGTTCCTCACCCAACTGGATTATTTTCCCAAGCGAGGCTCTGCCCCTTATGGCCACCATCTTAGTTTTTACTGTGCAAGCCTCATAGTGGAATGA
>NW_005371734.1:314049-337864 GCF_000412655.1 Myotis brandtii
GGGGGGAATGCCCCCCCCCCCCCCCATCATCTTGGCTTCTACTGAGCATGTGCCCAGCAGAGGAATTTCCCCTTTGTTGTTCAGTTACTTCCCCCGCCCCCCACCTCCCTTAGTCTGGACAAGTGGGCTGGTTGTACACTGGAGAGATTGGAAAGCTAGTCCTTCCACCCAACACAGGAAAGGGAGAGGTGTTGATCCCATTGGTGGGGTAATGCCGTGATCCCTTGGCGAGCCTGAAGCTGTCACTTCCAGACTTCATTAGGCTTATGGTTCAATTCAGCTACCTGGTTTATTAGGCATGATGTCTGATTCAGCTCCCTAGTTGATTAGGCTTCTTAATGTCTGATTCCCTTTGCTCCCTTCCTTTATTAATATCTAGCTATTTATGCTCGCAATCTGAGAGCGTGGCACCCTCAGAGAGCCCAGATGCCCTCAGCCTTTTCACATGCCTTGCCTTATGCATCTCTTCCACTTGGCTCTCCCTGAGTCACATTATATGCCTTTATAATAAACTGTTACTCTAGTAAGTAAAATGTTTCTTTGAGTTTTGTGAGCCGCTCTAGCAAACTAATCAAACTCAAGGAGCAGATTGTGGGAATCCCTGATTTATAGTCAGTTGGTCAGAAGCACAGGTAAACTGTCCCACTTGCAATTGGCATCTAAAGTTCAAGGAGAGATCACTAGAACCTCTAACCCAGTGGTTCTCAACCTTGGCTGCACATTAGAATCACCTGGGAATCTTTTTAAAATCCTGATTTCTGGGCCTCATCCTCGGGAAATTCTGTTTCTTTATTATGGGATGGGGCCCCAACATTAGTAACAAAGAAACAGAATTTCCAGAGGATGAGGCCCAGAAATCAGGATTTTAAAAAGATTCCCAGGTGACTCTAATGTGCAGCCAAGGTTGAGAACCACTGCTCTAACCTATAGCCAGATGGTCAGAAGCCCAGGTGATCATTTGCAATTGGAATCTAAGGTGGGGAGAGGAGAGTGAAGGACAGTCTTGCAAGACTGAGCCCTCAACCTGTGTAATATGATGCTGTTTCCAGGTAGACAGAGTCCAACTTGAGCTGAATTGTAGGACACCACTAGTACACAGACCATTTCCCTGCTTGATGGTGTTGGGGCTAACCCCCACCACGTCAGATTGGGTTTAGAACCCTTTTTACATGGGAAAGGTAAAAAACGCTCAATGACTCAAATACCTAATTATTTTTTATTTAAAAATTAGTTGTGTTCCTTAAAGTTTATATGAGTGGGAGTAGGGGATAGCATGATGTCTCCTTTTATTTTTTTTAATGGGAGGGCACACCATCTAGTGTTATAAATATCACACAGTATGAAATACAATTTGAGAAACCACTTTTAGCTCAAAACTTTCCTTTAATATTTAGGATTCCAATAATTGTTACTTACAAAATAGCTTTTATTTAGGTGAGCATAATGCCATTCCCAGGATTATCTAAGTATTAGATTAAATTTTATTAACCAAAAATAATGGCTGTCAGGTTTTCAAAGTCAAGTGGTAGTTGAAAGAGTAGAAGAGATTTAAATTTTCTGTTCAGGGAGGCAAGTCTAAAAAACCAGACTGCTAATTTGAAAAGAAAAAATGTAAATAATGATTCTCAGACTTAAAAGCAACTGCCAGGCTGTGCCTTTCTGTCTAAAATAAATAATAATAAAATGCTGACATTTAATCTCAAGAAATAGGACAGCTCTCTCTCTGTGGCAATGTGCAGTTGAGGTTCTCATTGTTTGCAAATATGATAGAAAAGACTCTGTCTTCTCTGTGTTCACAGTCCTCTGAGGATGAGCAGGCCTTTGTCAGCAAATACGGCTCCAGCTTTGAAAGCCAGCACCACCACCTGCTTCACTGCTTGGAAAAGACCACGGTAAGGAACCGGCATCACTGCCTGCCCCGGTCCTCACAGTCTCCCATTTGCTTTTGTGAATACTCAGTCCTCCTAGGAAGGACTTCACTGCCCACATCACTGGAAAATAGAGTAAAGGACAAAAACGAAAGAAAACAAAACACGAAATTACTTCAAAAGACTGTTGTGACATTTCCATTTGGAAAGTGTTTGAGAGACTTATTAAAATGTTGTTATCCTTAGTGGCTATCCTCACTCTAGTCTAAAATACTAGTGTAATATGGATGGAAAGTTGTTTTCCAATAGCCAAATGCAAGTCCTATAAAATATCATTTACCCTGCCCGGCCGGGGTTGCTCAGTGGTTGAACGTTGTCCCATGCACCAGGAGGTCACCAGTTCGATTCCTGGTCAGGGTGCATGGCCAGGTTTTGAGTTCGATCCCCAGTAGGGGGCATGCAGGAGACAGCCAATCGATGATGTTTCTCTCTCATCAATGTTTCTACCTCTTTATCCCTCTCCCTTCCTCTCTGAAATCAATAAAAACATATTTTTAAAGGTAATTTACCCTGATTTTGAAAATGCTAATTAAATATAAAATATTAATGGAGTTCAAGTGTTCCTGACATCTGGATGAAGGGAATATCAATAGCAATAATACAAAATAAAGAATGACGAAATATAAGCATTTCTTCTTTTTTAATATATTTTTATTGATTGCAGAAAAGAAGGGAGAGGGAGAGAGAGATAGAAACATCAATGATGAGAGAGAATCATTGATCGGCTGCCTATGCCCCCTACTGGGGATCTAGCCTGCAACCCGGGCATGTGCCCTTCACTGGAATCAAACTTGGGACCCTTCAGTCCCCAGGCCGAAGGCTCTATCCACTGAGCCAAACTGGCTAGCGCAATATAAACATCTCTGTAATTCACAGGTATAATGAATACATATAGTAAAATTATTTGTTCTCATAAGAAAAAAATGGTGTTGAATCAGTGTCATGACCCTTTGGCTGAGAATTGAGTGTGCATTTCTCCATTTATAGGCTCCCAATTAGACTTCCTCTTTAGTAAAGCCATCCTTTCCCTAGCTGGCTTGTCAAAAGACGTCCTAGTGTGTGACCACAGAGCAGAACGAAACTTTCACCGTATTTGGATCAAGTCTTCTCACTCACTCACCAGAGATGCATATTTGTGTTCTCAATTCCAATAGATTGCCCATACATGTATTCATTTACTTTCATTTACCTATATAGTCATTCAACAAATATGCATGACTTGCCTACCATGTGCCAGACAGTGAGCCAAGACCTAAGATATGCCGGGAAGTCAGGTGTGGTCTCTACCCCCATCAATCTCTATGGGGGGACAAAGCACGGATATGCCTAGGGATGGGCAGTGAGCAGCAAAGCAACAATGGGCCACGGTGTAGGGGGCAAAGAGGATGGAACCAGAGGGTACAGAATCAGACAAGGCTTTCTGGAGGAACCTGAGTTCAGACCCACAGGATGACTGAGAGCCAGTTAGGCAAAGAAGTACAGGGGCTAAAAGGTGATGTAACCCGAGGAAGGCTAGAACTTGCTCCAAGAGGACTTTGAGGGTGGTAGGAAGGAGAGCGTGTAGCATAGCACACGGGGAGACAGAAAGGCGGTGACTAGCTCATGCTAGGTTTTCGAGGCACGTGCAAAATTTTTATCTTCATCTCAAATGGAAAATTATTTGAGGGTTTAAACAGGGAAATTACAGGATTGTGGCTGCATTTTAAATAAAAATACGGACAGGTCTATAATTTCCTAATGTAAACCTTTGACATTTAAATAAGTAACATTAATAATAGAATGTATTTATGACTATTTCCTTTTCTTTCATTTTAATTTTTTTTACTTTTTTACCACTTAGGGCTTTTTAAATCAAACATTATTTAATACCAATTGATACAGTTTAAATTGAGCTGCCTATGAAAATATATGGTAACCAGCAGCAGAATGACTTCTTCACTTCCAGTCACTGAGGAGACAAATTAGAACCTCATGCATTGTAACTTACATTATGTGTGTGAGATGTGCATTGCCAGAGAAGAAAACAGAGTTTACTGAACTGTATTTTTTTTTAGAAATTTAATAGTTAACATAAAACTCTATCTTCTCTAAACATATTTTTCTCCAGACTTTCAACTGTAGAATGCTAAATTTCGTTTACTTCAAAATGCTTGTCTCAGCAAAGAAATGACAAAATGAGTAACTAAAACAATCTATTTCCTATTAGCCAGTGAATTGCTTCAATTGTTTTGCTAATGGTTAGGCTGAGAGATAGTTAAGTGGAATTCTGCATGTGCAAAGTCTCTCATTATAAGACTATTCCCACCAACACAAAGAAAAAAATAGTAATTGAAGTCATTTTTTAGTAGCTTAGACCAAAAATATTTTCCTTTATACTATTGAGGTAAAAGTCTTCCATAAGCATTTTAGGAGACAATGCTTTGCTTCAAATATTTTTTAAAGCAAATTTTACACTGTGTTTTTCTAAGATGGAGAATATGAAATTATTTCCATCACTATTTGCTTCTTGGCTAGAACCCTAAACACAGGTAGAGATTCTGAACACGCTTAGTGATATGTCACAAAGATAAGAAAGGAGACCTGGAAAGTTCAGTGCTAACCCCTTCTGAGTCAGACATAAAGTGACACATTTTGCAGATAAATATATAGTATTTGTTTAATAAATCATATATTTCTCTTCACTGAGAATTTTATAGGAACATCTAAAGAAATGGGAAGTGTCCTAGGTACCTTATTTTCTAATTTAAAAGTATTTTCAATTCCATGTGAAACTATTTGCTTTTATATAACAGACAATCTAACTTGGATTAAAATAGTCTCTTTCTCATAATTTCAATCTGTTTAAAAATAAGTCAATGTGAATTTACACATTTTTGTGGGTGTTATCTATATTCATTTTCAGGTTTTTTTCTTTAGTTTATAATCTCCAGTTTAAATAAATAAATGATATTTCAAGATAAAGTTAGCTTACAAATAGATACTAAATCAGCCTTCATGTGTCAATCAGGTGTAACTAGAGAGATGTTATTTTCCCACAAATGCCGATAGATATTAAATCAGCCTTCATGTGCCAATCTCAAGGTGTAACTAGAGAGATGTTATTTTCCCACAAATGCCAGTATTAGGTAGCTTTGATGTTCTAATCTTTATAAAAATGGTATTAGTTGTCGATTGGATAGTCTACATGTATGTGGACATTTTTTTAGTTTTAAAAATAAAACTATTCATTTGCTTTTTTAAAGTTAAAGTGTGTTTCTCCCTTTCTTCACATTTTTTTTCACCTATGGAACAGAATCACGAGTTTGTGGATGAACAAGTGTTTGAAGAAAGCTGCATGGAGGTTTCCACTGTTAATCGTCCTTCAAGTCATAGTCCCTCTCTCTCTTCACAACAAGGAGTCACCGGCACTTGCTGTTCACGACGACACAAAAAAACTTTCCGCATCCCAAGTGCCAATGTGTCAGGAAGCCATCGAGGCAGTGTGCAAGAACTCAGTACGATTCAGATCAGATGTGTGGAGAGAAACCCGCTATCTAACAGGTAGATTAATCTCTGTGGACACACACCTGTGTGGTCCCCGGAGCATATCTCCACCTGCAGTTGTGTTGCTACACGTGTGGCATCTAAATCCTAGTTCCTAGAGTTTAGAATGAGACAAGACTTAGACTGCAACAAGCAGGAAAATGGATCTACTGTAATATTCCTTGAGTCATAGAGTAGTTGTAGCAATATTAAAAGAGCAGAGAAAAGATAAGGCAGGCAGGCAACCACAAATGCATTTCTACCTCTTCAATTCCACAGCTGTTTCCTATTTGAACAGACACTCCTATACCCAGGAGCCCCATAGGTAAAAACAAATCGCCTGAAATGATAGTTAACACTGCTGAAAGAGACCAGTGAAACTGACATTGATGTGATTAAAAAGTATTCAACAGCACCTTTAAATAAATCAACAGTCACTGTGACAGTGAAAACTGGAAACTATATCTACACAAATCTTTTGAACCAGTATACAATTTTGATCAAAAAAAGTATTTTGGCCACAATAAACACAAAAATCAATCCAATTCCAAGCAAGATAAGTGAAATGCTAAAATGGTATGTCTAGTGAGTTTATGGACCATTGAAGTGAAATTTTTCCATTGGTGTTTTCCTTTTGTTTCTCTTTATTTCCTTGTTTTTACAAGTCATTAAAAAATCAATTTGGCCCAAATAATTTTACTTTGTTCTTCAAATTAAGTAGCTTTTCTTTTTAGATTAATAACCAATAATTGAGTGCCATTTCTTTGGTGGTATCCAATAATCTTTGTGGAAAACCTGGATGAGATTCTGAATTTGGGTTATGTTGATTTACATCAATCAGATATCTCTGGAATCAGAATATTAAATGTTGGAGCAATGAAAGATTTCTGTCTCGAAAATATTCTACCACTCCAATGTAGAAAATGGAGAAGTGTTTAGAAAGAATTTTTTAGGCCATAAACCTTTAAATTAAGTTTTTCATGAAAATAAAATAGTTTGAAGTTCTCATGTATGCCCTCCTTTCTCCTTTCCCCCTACCCCCTCACCACTTAGAGTATAAAACTCATGCAAGAATACCACTTGGGAAAGCCTTTAAGTATTAGTAATGGCTAACTTTTGGGGGTTCTTAACATTTGGGTGTTACTAAGTTGAAAACTTTAAGGGCACCCTATATCCCAAAGGGACAAGATAGTGAAATGATGCTGTGGTCAAATAATTGAGGCATATCTACAGTATAGCTCCCTTTCATAATGGTATCTCAAAACTCTTAGAGATTCTGTCTTAAAGAAAACTATTTTATTTTGTTCAACTCAGTGTTTCAAAAACATACCTTCTTACATTTTTATATAACATTTGTTTGAAAAACACTGATGGAATCGAATTTAGCTGGTTTTTACACATTCATTTATGATTAGGGACCTGACTAATGTTCACTTTAACATACAGAGTGGGATAAACATAGGTTTGTAGTTGTATGTGAAACAGAGTTTCATTATTATTTACATTATTATTTATTAACGAGAGGCCTGGTGCACGAATTCATGCACAGGTGGGGTCTCTTGGCCTGGAGAGTCATCAGGGCCGATTGGGGCCGTCTTGCCCAGTCCCAATGGGGCCATCAAGGCCAGTGGGCCAGGAGGAGGGACCATGGGAGGTTGGATGTGGGAGTGCACTGACCACCAGGGGGCAGCTCCTACATTGAGAGTCTGCCCCCTGGTGCTCAGTGCACGTCATAGCAACCAGTTGACCATTCGTTTGACCAGTCCTAATGGTCGCTTAAGCTTTTATATATACAGAGATAGATTATTGTATTATTTTTCACGGGAAAAACTGTAGACCTACTTTTGCCCACCTTGTATGCAGAGATAGGTTATTGTATTATTTTTCATGGGAAAAACTGTAGACCTACTTTTGCCCACCTTGTATGTTAAGGTTTGGTGCTTCCTTTCTTAAAATTATGGTGATTATTCTTAGACATTTAAAAAGTCACTTATAAACTTGACATCATGTACACCTGTATTGTAGGCAAAAACATTTTTAAGTAAACAACTTACCCTCTTAAATCTATTTTCTTCCCTCATCAGCCGATCCAGTTTAAATGCCAAAATGGAAGAATGTGTTAAACTAAACTGTGAACAACCTTATGTGACTACAGCAATAATAAGCATCCCAACACCTCCAGTAACCACTCCCGAAGGAGATGACAGGCCAGAGTCTCCCGAGTACTCAGGCGGAAACATTGTCAGAGTGTCTGCTTTGTAGACAGTTGGAATCAGGTCTAGGGGAATTTGAGCCCTGGCTGTGGAGAGAATTCCAATGTGGAAGAAAGAAGACAAGATACACGTTTTGCAGCTGAAAATGGCGAAGCAAGAAGGTTGGTAGTGACACAAAAACAAAGCTTCCAAACCAGAGGATGGAAATAAAACCACCAAATGGCATTTCTTTAGAGTTTGACCTGTTGTACCGAGGAATAGTCTGTGGCCCTTCGGCTTTGTGAATGAGCACAATGAAATGCCGCCTATTGATGCTTCTTATGACCAGAACTCTTTTATAATAAAATAAAATAAATCTTTGAACCTAATGTTTCAGTTGAATGCAAAACAAAAAAAAATATGGAAAACATTTTGATAAAAATATTTCCTGTTAAAACCATGAACATTGGCTATGATGAAGATTATTGCATATTGAAAAATTCACGCAACACATTTGTATTAACTGAAGGAAACCATCATAATGCATGCTAGGATTCTTTGGAGTAGTGATCTCAGTTTCCTTATGTTGTCTTCAGAATAGGCATGATAAACTATAAATGTAGAGAGGGGGAATTTCTGTGCACTTACTACAAGCTGGATGTTCATGTCCCATGGTGGGCTGTGCAAATAAACTATTGGAACTGCAGCATTTCTCACGGGGATGCTCAATAATAAATCTAAAGTGTGCAGATAGTGCGGTATTATCATTTTACCTTGCACCTAGATACTGTTACAACTGCAATAATTCATAATACACCTGTTGTATCAGGAATCGGGATTTTTGTTGTGAGACTTTCCAGATTTTCATAAATTCTGTAAGAGCCACATTCATAGGAAAACGTCTAGTGTGGCCAGGTTTTAGATAACTTTTTAATCCCAAACTCTTGTGTCATACATGTTTCTCAGTAATATTCTTTGATCCACCTTGTCCCCATGACAGTGCATTTCCTGTTCCTGTGCTAACATTTCTTTTGGGTTTATTGTCATCACCTGGACTAACGTTTTGTAGTTCAATGGACTTTCCTACTTTTGTATTCCCCAACAAATCATCTTGTAAGTCGATTATCATCAACAATCCTCTCATCAAAAATTAGAAAAAAGGAGTTCACATCCATGAATTATTTCTAACCTCTTTGCTGTCATGGAAAAGCCCAATTATTGGATGTACCACTGTATGTTTTATACAAAGAGTTGGCTGGGACTATTATCACCGGATCAATGATCCCAGAATCTCACTTGATGTATTATTTATTTTGCTTTAGATCTAGAATAAATTTTGAGAATAACTCATGTGAATTGAAATGCAGAGATAAACTGAAGTGGTTTATGTAACAATTTTTGATGAAAAGCACGCTTTCTATGCCCCTGGAAAGGCAACCCAAGTTTATCTCAGAAAGGTTCCTGTATAAGGCAAGGAGTCATTTTCTCCACTAAACCAGGAGGACAGGAGTTTGATGATGCAAAGTTGATCTCTATGTACATTTCAGTAAAAAGTCTCGATACTTTTTCACCTTTAAAATATATCAGCAGACATGTCTGCACGTGACAGTGTAAAAATGTTTTATGTCAAATGAAAAGTTTTGTTCATTTCAAACCACCAGTGTTAAGGAATAAAGCTTAGCTCCATACATGGAAAGAATTAATAATTATCCCTCTACTGTAGAGATTTTTAAATGCTTATCATAATTTATCATAAAAAGGAATTAATCCAACTATTTTGAGTGAAGCCAGAGGTTCTTGCTTCCCATTTCTAGAACTGCTTCTAGAACAATGCTGTGCACACGGTAGATTTTAATCAGCATTTGCTGAGTGAAATGAAGACAAACTTCTCTCTCTCGGGAAGAATTGCCTTTATTTCTAGAATGTCTTTTAAAAAGCTACTAACCTTCCTGGAGTGTGAATACTAACGATTATATTAACACCTGCCTCATGCCACTTTATGCTTCTAGAGCAAATATATAGTGAAACTTCTTTGATGGCATTTGTTGAAAATCTTTTTAAAAAGTAGACTAAAGAAACCACCATCGAGAATACATAGGTCTTTTGATTCCCAATGAGAAGTTCTATTTTTGTGTTCTGAACGTTACATTTAAAAAATGCAGTTCAGTTTGATTATTTCAGTTAACAATTCTGCCTCCTTTTCAACTTATCATTTATCCCAAACTATTACTTTGTTTAGACTTTTTGGAAAAGAAAAAGAAACTTTTTGGTGTTTCAGGTGATTTAAAAATATACTGTGCCGGTGGTGAATGACTCTTGATGACTGTGTTAAGTGCATCTGTATTGTAAGTGAAATGTAATAATTTCTGTGTGCCATATGGAGTAACCAAGGCCATTGTTTTGGGCAATTTGGTTTGAAACTCATATGTCTTTATTTTAAAGGGTAGCCTAATATCTGCATTATGCTGGAAAAGTAGACCTTTGGAGAATACTTAAATAAAACATGTGCATGCTTGAACAGGATCACACGGCTGACTGGTGCCCTTTTTTCTTGGACTTCCTTCTTTTCCAAAACCTAGAACATGCCACACTCCTAGTGCATATCTAGGAGAACTCTGTAACATGTGCTCCAAGAACCCATCAATTGTAGCAGTTAAATCTAGTCTAAACCGGCAGAGAGAGTAGTTCTGCCAACAATGGGAAGTTAGCAGAGCCTTGTTAACATCATTAAAAGATAAAAGAGTGTCACTGCTTTCCGTGGTCGTTTTTGGAAATATCTTGGCAACTCCAACTCCATAGCTACTAATTATGATCATTTAATTTTGTTGCAAGATTTTATTGGTCATTAAAAAAAGATGTAGTAGAGTTAAAACCAGTGGTGTGTCATACATGATACTATCAAATAGAGTGCTCTCTGCAGGCTGTGACCCACAGTTTATTAGCCTGTACCCCGCATGCCACCGGCTTCTTGCACAGTGTGGGCCAGAGAGAACGCTGCTGCCTGAACCTTATAAACTCCTTGACCTCCACTACTTGAGTTAAGCAAAGAGCCATTCTGAGGTAATAACTTTGGCCAGAATTCAATAGATTCTTAGTCAAAGACTCTTTTCTACCTAAGAAAACAGACGGTGATTTATTTGTTTGTTTATATGTGTCGTGTCTCTCTCTGAGTATACACTGAGTGGCCAGATTATTATGACCACCTGATGTTTGTAGGCAAATTAGCTATAATTTCCCGCTAGAGTTGCTAGAGGGCCAGATCATTATAAATGTCTGAATAACACAACATACCTAAGAATCGTTGCTGATCAAGTTCATCCTATCATGTTGATGGCGTATCCCAATGGAGATGGCTTCTTCAAACAAGACAATGCACTATGCCACGGTGCTCGTATTGTGCAGGAGTGGTTTCAAGAACATGAGGGAGACTTTACCTTGCTTACGTGGCCCCCACAATCACCAGATCTCAATCCAATGGAGCATTTGTGGGACGAAGTTAAAAGAGCCATCAGGCAGCTGGTTCCACAACCATCAAATCTCACAGAACTGGGCAGTGCTATTCATCAGGCATGGTGTCAGATTCCTCGCATCACCTTTCAACATCTCGTGGAGTCAATGCCAAGAAGAATCGCCACAGTATTGAAGGCAAAAGGTGGCCCAACGAAGTACTGATGGGGTGGTCATAAGAATCTGGCCACTCAGTGTATATATAATATATATACACATACTCATAGGTTTTATTCATTTTTTAAAATATGCACATACCGATGGTTGATGGTTTCTGTCCAGTAAGGGACAAAAAAGTTTAAAAAAATGTTAAGAGATAATTAGAAGAACAAAACAGAATAAATCATTTAGTAAAGACAGTGATTTTAACTAGTGGTCCTTCTGTTGGATAGTCTCTATTCTTTTTCTTTATTAATTCCTTTTCTTTATGGGCTTTGATTTATTGAGATGTCAATCTTGCATTAAAAAGGTTCAATATACCTCCCTATTTCTTCAACTTAGCTACAATGTGGACTTGCAAAGAGCCTCCAGAGAGTTATATCAATGTCTGCCAGCAACAGTGCTCAAAAGAATAAAAAATGGTTCTTTATATCAAATAAATGACTCCTCAGAGATTCATTAGGAAAGGCGTCTTGTCTTCCTAGGGTGTTAACAGCTGTTTATTTTATTAACTCACAGATACGAAAAAGGGTTATTGCTCTGTACTGTTTAAACTTCACCAGAATTGTCAACACAATTGTGCAGACACACTCTATTTTTTTTTTTTAAGTTTAAATTTCTATCTACCTGGGCTGGTTGTATTTAGGGTGGCAAAACATTCTCTAAAGGGAACGATTTTTTACTTGTAAAAAAATAATTACTTTTTTGGAATTATTATTTTTGAATAGCACATTTGCTTAAGATAATTATATAATATTAGAGGCCCAATGCACGAAATTCGTGCAAGAGTAGGCCTTCCTTCCCCTGGCGGCCGGAACCGGCTTCCCTCTGGCACCCGTGACCCGGGCTTCCCTCGCAGTCCCGACTTCATCGAAAGGATGTCCGGTCTAATTAGCATATTACACTTTTAATATTACAGATATTTATTGCAAAAAGTTTTTAGTGTAAACAATATTAGATCCATCTTGTACCTTCTAAACCTTTGCTCTCTACTGCCTGCCTTACTTTTTCCTTTCTTTCTCTAGAGCACTAGTCATTCTGTTATTAGCTTATTCTCCCTCTTTCCCTAATCATAGTTTTTTTTCCTCTGGTTATTCTATGGAAACCCAATACAGTGGGGCCTTGACTTACTAGTGTCCCGACGGATGAGTTTTTTGAGATACCAGCTCTCTTGGCCTATTTTTTGCATTGAGTTGATAGAGTAATTTGAGTTAACGAGCTCCTTAACGAGCTCGGTCTCCGAACAAATTAAACTCGTAAGTCAAGGCCCCACTGTAAATGACTCCTCCTAATTCTACATATAACTCAAATCCTTGAGCCTGTAGGATGTGCCAGACATTGCATTAGGTGCTAGAGCAGCGGTTCTCAACCTGTGGGTCTCGACCCCTTTGGGGGTCGAACGACCCTTTCACAGGGGTCGCCTAAGACCATCAGAAAACACATATATAATTACATATTGTTTTTGTGATTAATCACTATGCTTTAATTATGTTCAATTTGTAACAATGAAATTGGGGGTCACCACAACATGAAGAACTGTATTAAAGGGTCGCGGCATTAGGAAGGTTGAGAACCACTGTGCTAGAGAAATAGAGATTTAAAGTTCCAGACCAAATCCTCCTCAGGCAGTTATATAGGAAAAATAGCTTAGAGCAGTGGTCGGCAAACTGCGGCCCCTTGAGTGGGGCTCTGCCACAAATACCACTTGCAGGCGTGCACGTACAGTGCGATTGAAACTTCGTGGCCACACTCAAGGGGCCAAAGAGCCGCATGTGGCTCGCGAGCCACAGTTTGCCAACCACTGGCTTAGAGTACTCTCTGCTTCACACTGCTGTTCATAATCTTATCCTACAAGTATTCTCCTTTCTACATATTGACAGTGATTTGGCTACTTCAATCTCCCAAAGACATCTCTTCAACAAAGGCTGCATCCAGATAGTATTCTCCAAAGTTCTTTCTAAAATCTTCTCACATCATTAAAATACTCTTTCTGCAGGCCATGGTCCTCCTGTTGGAGGAGGGGTTGCAGAAAAGGACACCCATATCCTGGCCTACCTGCTTGGAGAAAGATTAGAAAGCGAGCCAACACAGAACAAAACAGAAGAGGAGGCAGAACTTCACATTTGGATTTTTATTCTAATTTAATCCAGCATTTTCTTTCGTTGGATCAAGTTAATTACTTTGTTAGAGCTAAAAATTGTAACACCAAAAGTTACTTACCTTAACGTATTCAGTTTTAATAGTCAAGCGCCAATGAATTGCTCTGAGATCTCCCAGGTTCCCTGTACAACAGAGGACAAAACCCTGAAAGAGCAGAATAGGGAACTGGTACTGAGACGTGGGCCAGAGGATTGGAACAGCCCAAGCATGGACCTTGACCTCGGATAGATGAATCTGCACATTTCCTTATCACAGGCACTGGATATAAAAATTCCAGAAGTAAAATGTCATGCACACACAATGTTACATAAGATTTAATCTGGATTGTAAAATCCTAATGCAGCCTTTCAATATACAGTTTCTTTCTCCCACAGATTCACAGTGAACACGAAAAAACAGTGATTACAGCAACCATGAAAAGATAACAATGTTACTGCGCAACGGTTGATGCACATGGGAGACAACATTATGACATTGGCTTTTAGAAAAGTCAGCTTTTTATTGCCGAGTCCACACCCAGGAGACGGAAGGCACTGCTATATCTTCTGGGGTCTAGACAAGTTTTAAGGGTTAAGGAGACCAAGGTGGTATGTGGTAGAGCTGGCCGAGCAAATTTTGATTAGAGTTCTTTTGGAACTTGGCCCATTAAGGTATAGAGCAGAGAGGTAAGAAAAAGCAGGAAGGAATTCCAGTCAAGGAGGGTTTGATTGGTCAGTTCTGTATTCGTCCATATTTTCTGCCTGGGCACTGATCTTCCATATTGAAGGAACTTTCCCTTCACAAAGGCCACACTTCTGTTACTGGAGTTCTTTATCCTGAAGCGTCTAGGTTCTGGGGTCACCTTGAGGACAGAGGGAGCCCCTGGGCAGGACTGTCTCTGTGAAAGAAGGATTACATTACCCACCACCACTCTGCGTTAAGGAAGCAGAACCAGCGCTCTGCTTCAACAACAACAATAACCATGACTGCTAACTTTTACTGGGTCCTAAATATATGCCCAGGAACTGCGCTAACCACTTTAGTATACATATCATTCCATTAGCCGCGTTTCCTCGGAGACCAACCCTTTAACGCTGTACAATGAATTCTCCTAATTCAGAAAAAAAATACATTTTTTAAATTAAATCATGTATTTCTGTGATGGTGTTCTCCTTTGTAGAAATATTGATGCTATTTATTCTTTTAGAGTTAAACAGAAGTGGGAGGAAATGGCGGGGGGGCAGGAGGAAGCTGGGTTATATTCATGCTCTGTTGGTTGCAAGGCCATTATCAAGGACAATCCATTTTTCTTCCCATTTTCTTTGGTCTAAATTTTTTTTATCTCCAAAAATATGCCATGAATAGACTATTTCTGATTGACTATTGGTGAATTAAAATAAAATGGAGCCTGATTGACAAATAGATTGCCATTCTAATTGACAAAGTTTTTTTTTCCCCCCAGCAACTCCATATCAGCACAGCATACTCACGGAGTTAATTTTCCAGTGTGAGAGCTCCCACCCTCTCTGACTTGTCTCCTTTTGTGAACAAGGCCTGTCAAGATGTGGAAGCAGTTGGTCAGGGCTGCAGTAATAGCCACAACACAGAGTTGACCCATAGTCCAAGTCCTGGAGCTCAATCTAACGGAAGAGAAATATTTTGGAATTAGGTCAAAACCACAATTACCACCCTTAATTATCTTTTGTATCTTCCTCAAATTATTGCAGGCAAAAATTCTGGAGCACAGCAATGGCATTTAATAACATGCAAAATAAGATTCAGATAGGCAATGCAATGGCATAATTCAGTATCCCAAATTAATATGAGACAAGAAAAATTTCTTAGATTTTAGATTTTTTTCACCCTCACAAAGAATTCCAAAATTTATCTGGAGGTTGTTGATATTTTTTATTTGCTCTTAATAAAATGGAAAGCTTCTATAAAGGTATAAACACAGACATTTGATTTACACAGAACTGTAAAATATTTAATGTACCTTTTAAAATGGTACTTGGGGTATAACTACTTGTCATAAAACTTCTTCCTTGTGTTTCATCGTTTGCTTGTTTTATGTTCCATGTAGCACTGGACTATTAATAATATCTTTTTACCTTTCACCTCAATGTTTCCTTTCTTACTTCTCAAAAGGTAAATGTGTTTGTTTATCACAAGTATTAATGTTGTGTCCAAAACTTCTTTTACATAAAAAATTAAGGTGCAATTATGATTTAAAAGAAATGTACCAAAAATTTAATATTATTTATGGTTTACCATTGTCAAATCCTATAGAACATGATGATAACTTATAAATATTAGCCTCAATGACATAAAGCGTCTTCAAATTGTTTTATAAAGGATAAAAATTCTCATTTCTGTTATTTTCCAAAGTAGGAGTATACAGCAGGTAAACTCTAATATAAAAATCACACTATAATTTGAAAAGGAAGGGCTTATGTAATATTCAACAGCCTTACTAATATCTAAAACTAAATGCACAAGCCACTAATGAGAGACTAAGAAAGAAATGGAACCATGAGTGACTGGAGGAGCCTGAAGGTATATATCCTTTGAAAAATACAGAGCTTGAAAGACTGGACAGAATTCAACATCCCCTCAGTTTCTTTAGCTAGGTTATCTAGAATTTAATTCATTGGCAAAGTTCTGAGAACTTAGTTTGATTACACTGTATTTACTAGGAGATATGGATTATAAATTCTGTAGGATTATCTGAAATTAATTCTACATTTCCCTCATCACCTCTAGCCTCAAAGTGTAAGTATCTGAACTTTGAAGTTAGACTGAATGCTAAAATGATTATAATAAAGTCAAGTTAGGAGAATAGGGATAAGTCCATAAGTCAAAAAGTGAGAGTATTAATGCCTCACTTTATGTGTCTGAGCATCTCTGATGAATACATTTCTATAATAATCCCTGACCATATCAACATTTAAATACAAATGAACTTTAGAATGACTATGGTTTCTTTTTAATCAGTTGTACTTCCCTTCTCCACTTCTTCTTATAACAGAGAAAATATATTTGATGCCCTAAGTGTATTATAAGAGCACAGTCTCAACAAATGTTTTTTGTAATATAAGAGGAAGCCAAAAATAATAATAATAAATTAACTAAAGCATGCAGTGCACTTCTCATAATAGAAACATATAAAGTAATATAAAATATTGCTATAAAAATATAAGTTCTTAGGAGCTTTCTTGCACATACATTTCTATTTTTAAATCACAGATTACCATATAATTGATGTAGTGGTTTTCTTATGAAATTCTTTTATGTCTTAGATAAAAAGGAGAGAAAATGAGGGAGGACAATATTAAGCATATATACACACACACAATGAGACAGGCAGAATGTAAAGTCCATTTATCTTACTAACTGATGCATTTTAATGAAATGTGGAAGGAAACTTTTTCTTGCCAGTAACCATTATATTTTCTGGTGGTTTTTTTTCTTTGATGATTGTAAAAAATTATATTATAGCTATGGGTAGGCTTTTTAAGCGAATCTTCCCGAAAAGAACTATGAAAAGTGGCATTCTTAGGATTACCAAACAGCATTGTCTTTTTTCTAAAGCTTAAATACTGAGAGTGCTGAAACCTGCATTAGCTGATACAGAAAAGAAATAAGATAGCAGTGATTTTGAGTGAACACCTGGAAGAGAAACTCATTGCTTATTCACTTGCTAATGTATTGAGAATCTGTGCCTTCTTAGGTTACTTTTGAGTAAAGCAACCCATAGTTTAAAAAAATAATAATAATCCACTTCTTAGCTAAATTTGTATCAAACATTAAGGTAATCATTTCTGTTAGTGGGATTGTGAAAAGCAAACTATGCTTCTATTTTATTACCATGAAAGTAAAAAAGACACCAAGCATTTCGAAGTCTTGTTTTCTAAATGTATCTATGAGCTTCTGTGCTATTCTTCTCCCTGCTTTTCAAGAGGTTAGATCTCTCTCTCTCTCTTTGGACTTGTAATTTATAAGGATCACCAAGATATACACAGGCCCACACTCTCCAGTCCAAGTTAATCGCTGTACATGACACCATGTGGAGACCTGGAAACAACATCTTCCACTCAAAGGGAATGTTAAATGCTTCCAGGATATGAAACAGTGTGACATGCAACTCAGGAAAGTTGTTGGAGCATGAATGGGACCTGGGGATTATTATGCTAACTGAAATAAGCCAGTTAAAAAAAGACAAATATCACATGATCTAAAGAACAAAATAAATAGACAAACAAAATGGTCCAGAGGTATGGCTGCATGGACAGAATAACAGACCTCAGTGGGAAGGGAGAGAGAGGTTAGGGGGTTAGGACAGGAAGAGATTAACCAAAGAATAGATAAGCATAACCCATGGACATAGACAATAGTATGGGAAACTAGATGGGAGTTATGATATTATGTGGCAAAGTTTGTCTGGGTGTGGTGTTCACTTCTCATCCCCTCTCTTATGACAAGAGTTGATATAATTCCTGGGGAGGGGACTTATGACCATTGAGTTCCTTTGGAGGACGTATGTTTAGGCAAGTAAGCGAGTTCAGAGAAAGTCTGTCCCTTTATTTGCTGTTTTTCAAGTGCCTGCAGATCAAAATAATCATGGCAGCGAAGAGGCATGTTTCGGTGTGGCATGTTCTGTCACCCTTCGCTATCTATAATGTCCTTGATGACTTGGACCCAAAACAGGTAGAAAGTTAAGGAACCTAATTTAGCGTGAGATACATTCTGGAAAAACAGTAGAGTGCTCAGATTAGCAATGAAATGGTGATGGGGTGGTGGGAGGTATTCATATGGTATTGAAGAAAAGGCCTCCAGGTAAAGACACACAAGAACTGTAGAAGGAAGAGCCAGCCATGCAAAGAGCATTCCAGGCCTGGGAAGCAACCGTAGATTTCCTCTGTGAATGTAAAGGACCAATCTACTTGGTTTCAGTAAAATTCATAGGTTTTAATTTTTTCCTTCTACTATCTGTTATTTCAGGCCTTTGTGTGATTCAGGGGCCAAATTTTTCTAGTTGTTTTAAAATAATGAATAGTTTATCATTCTTGGTTCCTGTATCTTTCCCTTTCATAGTTAAGCGGCAAAAATAAAGGTCTTTCAGTAAAAATGTCAGCAAACATTTATTCACTAAGCAACCAACAGGAGCCATTTACTCACTCGCAATTTTCTGCTGGTATTAGGATAACCATTTCCCAAGCGAGGGAACTGAAGTCAAGGGGAGTTAAGTAACTTGCCCCAGCCACAACACTGGTAAGTGATTAAGATGGAATTCAAACCCAGATCTGACAGCAAAGTTGAACTCGTCCCCCTGTAACAGACTCTCTCATTATTAAACCTGCATACAACACATAATTCTGGCTTTCACCACTTAAATACAAGTTTAGGAGCGTCTTCTGTCTTTCTGACATCTGTATTATTGTGTGTTTTTTATCATTAAGATGACCACAAAGTATTTTTTTTATTCTTAGAGAGGGGAAGTTTGGGGTGGGGGGGAGAGAAGAATAAGAAGGAGGGGGAGGAGGAAGAGGAGACATCAATTGGTTGGTTGCCTTCAGTATGTGCCCTGACCAGGAATTTAACCAGTAACCTTTCAGGGCACAAGATGATGCTCAACCAACTAAGCCACTCTGTCCTGGCACTTCTAATTATTTTTATAAGCCAGAGTTCATTAATTCACTTTATTAATTCAACAAATATTGATTAGGCACTGCTCTGCTAGATACTTGAAATAAAACAGTGGAAAATACAAATATAATTTCTTATCATTGTAGTGTTTACATCATTGAAAACGCTATCATTAAGCAAATAAACGTATAGATAATATGTAATTGTAAATTGTGGCAATGGAAAATAATGGGCTACTACAAAAGAGATAACAGAGGCATTCTCAACATCAATTGGTTGGTTGCCTTCAGTATGTACCCCAACAGAGGATCTAACCCACAACCCAGGTATGCGCCCTGACCAGGAATCTAACCAGCAACCTTTCAGTGCACAGGATGATGCTCTACCAACTAAGCCACTCTGGCTGGGCACTTCTAATTATTTTTATAAGCCAGAGTTCATTCATTCACTTTATTAATTCAACAAATATTGATTAGGCACTGCTCTGCTAGACACTTAAAATAAAACAGTGGAAAAGACAAATATAATTTCCTATCATTGTAGTGTTTGCATCATTGAAAACACTATCATTAAGCAAATAAACGTATAGATAATATGTAATTGTAAATTGTGGCAATGGAAAATAATGGGCTACTACAAAAGAGATAACAGAGGCATTCTCATTAAGATTTAAGGTACAGAAAAGTTATGTTTGAGGACTTGGCATTTATTTGGTCCTAAATGAGAAGTGGGAATTATCCAAAAATTAGGAAAAAACATTGCAGGCAGCAGACATTAGAAACAAAACTATAATTCACAAGACAGAAAAGCTCTGGTAACATGTGCAAACCTGTTAGAAGGCCTGTGTAGTTGAGCCAGAGTGAGTGAGAGGGGAGTGACTATTAACTGGAAAGTGGACATGGCAAAGAACATGCATGAACTTATAGACCCCTTCACGCAAGGATTTTGGACTTTATCCTCAGTCCAGTGGGAAACCAGGAAGAATTTTGCGCTGAGGAGTGACAAGATCCATTTTATGCTTTTTAAGGACTCTAGTTGCTGTGCTGAAGAATTGTTGGGGGAAAGGACATGAGAGGAAGCAAGGAGACCAATTAGGAAACCAGTTCAGTGACTCCAGTGAGAGAGACAAGATATGGCAGATTTAGAAACTAGACAATTTAAGGGACATTTTGGAGTTAAAGTCAAGGAGACTTGGTAGTAATTGGTATCGGCATGAGAAAATTCTAGGAAAGCTGTTAATTTCTGATTTAAGTAGTTGAGTGGAAGAAAGTGTCATTAGCTGGAATGATCAGGAATTCTGCTTTGAATATGTCATGAATCACCCAAGGCGGGGGGGGGGCAAATAAAGCAATAATAATAAAAATTAATAGATATTTATTAACTGTTTAGTATTAATAGTTATTAAATATTTAACTGGGCCAGCCACAGTTTTGAAGAGCTTTAAATGTATTAACTCATTTATCACCAGAAAAGCCCTATAAAGCACTTACTACTAGCTTTTCTAGTTTATAGATAGAGTAATTTTTTCCATAAACATAGAAATGTCACATAACTTACCTAAAGTCGCACCAAAAATAATTTGCAAAAGGTGGATTGAACCCCTGGTTGCTGACTCTGGCTCTGAAAACGTACCCACCCATGAGGTCTCTCTCTTTGGTCATTAAGTAAACAGTTAGATCCAGGGGTACACAGGACAGAAGAGGAATCGAGAATTATTCCTTTTGGGAATCAACATCATGTAGGAGGTATTAAATCCAAGCGAAAGCAATAACGTGCAGAATAAGAGACGGATTCCTGGAAATACCCAAGAGGAGCTAAAAAGAAGTCTGAGAAAGAGTAGCCAGGAAACTGTGGAAGTATGTCAAGACAAGGGAAGGCTCAACTCAAGGAAGGCTGCGGAAATGTCTGTGGGTAAGGCATGGACTGAAAATCTGGCACCAGAGTGGTCATTGTTCAACTGAGCAAAAGCACATGACATGATGTAGTGAGCACAAAACCTAGACCTAATTAGAGACTCAAAGGGTAGAAAACATTCTTGAGCTGCTTGACTCTGAAGGACAGCTTTGAGATGAAATTCCTAAGGGACTATGTGTGAAAGGAGGTGGGATTTTTATTTTCTCGACTTGATGGTATATAATATGGAATGTCCCATCTGGCAAATGGGAAAGGAAAAGCTGGAGTTGCAGGAAAGAGAGGAAGAATGTAAATAGTGAAAGAAAGGCAGACATGGTCCTAGCCTGATTGGCTCAGTGGATAGAGCGTCAGTCTGTGGACCAAAGGGTCCCGGGTTTGATTCTGGTCAAGGGCGCATATCTTGGTTTCAGGCTCCTCCCTGGCCCACGCCCTGGTCGGGGCTCATGCAGGAGGCAACCAATTGATGTGTTTCTCTCACATCAATGTTTCTCTCTGTCTTTCCCTCTTTCTTCCACTCTTTCTAAATTCAGTGGGAAAGTATCCTCAGGTTCAGATTAACAAAACAAAAAAAGAAAAGGGAAAATAAAAGAAAGAGAGAGAGAAAGAAAGAAAGAAAGAAAGAAAGAAAGAAAGAAAGAAAGAAAGAAAGAAAGGAAGAAAGGAAGGAAGGAATGGAATTAGAGTGCAGAAGAAGGGAGCAGCCCTGGGTGGGGAGGGCCAGTGGCCCCTCTCTGAAAGGTGTTCTGTGTGGCAGTGTGGCTGAGCATGGAACAGTCACCGAGTGTGCTCCCTTGCTGTCCTCTGCTTGTGCTCACCAAGGGTTCGCTGTGTCACCTGGGAACCAACTTGCCCCCCACAGTTCTGAATAAAAGGAGGAGTGACCTAACTCTAAAGAGCACCTGGGAACCTCGGAAGCACAGAACTGGACCAGGCATGTGTGGCACTCAGCAAAATAGGGAAACAACTGACTTTTTCATCGGCTTCCTCTGAATTCCTTTCTGTATTCTCTCATTCCCCTGTGTTAGCCATTCCCATGGGTGAGAAGGAATCCCTGTGATCCAGGGAGATCATTCAGGAGATGTCATCTCAGCCATCAAGCCACCTACCCACCACCCAAGCGTCCGTAGGTTTTCTTTCCTGAGATCCTTGCATTGGTTCAGATCTCTGATTGTTGTCAGCGAGTGTTAGGAGGAACACAACCTAATTATCATAACTCACAGGAAGATACAGATGAGGGATACAACTCCCAGGATATTTGCAATTGAAAATAGACCACTTAGACCTAATGAATCTCTAGAGATACATTAATATTGAGAGAGAAGATGCCTGTAGTCCCTGAGTATGCTCGAGGGAGCTGTCTATTCTGCCCAATCTGCCTATCAATCAGAATGGCCCTTTATACACAGAGGCACACAGATACACACAGGCACACGCACACATGCAGATACTCAGACACATGCTAATGCATTGAGACATGCATATATTATCCACAACATGCACATAAACACACCTATGCATGTAAACACACAAAACACAGATACACATGTGCACACAGTGTGTGCCAATATACCTAAGTACTGTGTAGTGTTTTTTTTACATCGAATACACTTTTTTAATAACACAGATTGCCATCTTTATTTATCTTCTCATCATTCATGAAATGTATGATCCCATCCATTATTCACTAAATCAGAATTTCTTACTGGTGTGCCCAGCTTATTTGTCCCAAATCTAGTTATGATTTTTTTACATAGCCTGCACAAATAGAAAATCTCCCACGCTTTTATGAGATATGCCTGACGTAAGTATTCTGTCCAATTGTTTCCCATAATCACTATTCAAACTATGTATTCTAGTTATTTTTTAAATCAATACTCAGATTTTATTGCATCTTTAAAATATCATAAATAAGTCTGAGGAATCATCGGTATCATGCTATTTCTATAGCTGGACAACTTAGATCTTATTCATCAGCCTGCTCAACTGTTCCTTTTTCAGAAACATAAATACCATCCAAAATTGTTCTGATATCCTTGCTGAATCAAAGTGCTGAATTTAATAAGTTCAATGTCCCTTCTTTCAAGAACTAACTCATCTTTCTCAGTATTTCTGGGCTTGAAATACTGAACAAGCAATGCCTGACCTCATCTGAACCCTCGGATGTATTCTTCAACCAAGAAATGTATGATTTCAACAAGAGAACCATTGTCCTGAACAGCACATTGATGTGGAAGTGAGTGTACACAGACTTCATCTTGTAACAGAAGCCCAGTGTAACACCTTGACCATGTTCTGTACATGCCTGCAGGTATTGCGAACCGTGGCCAGTTCCTTTCTATTTTCCACCATTTGCCAACCAGGAGCCTCTTCTTCTCCTTTCCTGGGAGACTGAGTTCTACACTGATGTGATTGAATTCCCTCTGCAGGGTGTCTGTGGGGCCCTTCACAGTAACAGTGTGTCTCGTCAGAGTGATGTTGACATTTTCTGATTGCTGAGAATGGTCTTCTTCCTCTCTATAGATGGGGCAAAAAGCTACATATTCTAATTTTTTAGTTACAATTGAAGTAAGATTTAAATTCCAATTTAGATTTTATTTTTATTTTTATTTTACCAAATCATATTATGTGTGTGAGTGAAAGAGATAGGAGAGAGTCAATGTAGCTGGCTAGTGGGCAGGAACAAGAATATACACTGAGTGGCCAGATTATTATGACCACCTGACGTTTGTAGGCAAATTAGCTATAATTTTGCGCTGAAGTTGCTAGAGGGCCAGACCATTATAAATAGGGAAGCAGGTTGTTTACCAC
>NW_005371734.1:338180-361709 GCF_000412655.1 Myotis brandtii
TGAGATATAAAGGAAAGGCAGACACCCAGGTTCTACCACCTCTTAGCTGTGACACCTGGAAGTTGATCCAACCTTTTGAGCCTCAATGTCAGCATTTCTAAATGAATTGCTGCCTAGCTCACAGATGGACGGAGGGTTGAATAAGATAAAGCATGTAAAAGCCCCTTTGAGCGACAAGTCTTAGGATGATCACAAAGGCCATCCCTGTCTACTCCGTCTGCTATTAATATGTTGATGGCGAAAGCAGGATGGAGGTCAGTGGTTTGTTGGAGGGCAGAATACATTTATTCAGGTGACCCTGAGTGTCCCCCTCTCAAACTGTTTATATTCTGTATGAGCTCAGCACATTTCACTCCAAAGCACAGTCCCACACATCTGATTCAGCTAGTTTTCTATTCTACGTTTTACTAGTATAAGTGTTCTTTCTCCTCTTGGGCAATTATTGGTATGAGCTGTTTTTATCTGAATTAAAGGCAGAAAATCTTAGGGAATAGCTGCGGAATCCAAGTCAAGTTAGCAAGCATGTTCAGCTTCAGTTTCTACTCTCATTTCTCTCTGTTTAAATCATTAAAAAGAATCATACTAATCATAGCAGTCACCTGTGAGCAGATGATCATTGAAAAAATCACTTACTGGACTGTCAGGATGGCTACAAAGTAGGTAAAAGCAACACATACCACCTCCCTGCGCCAAATTGGATTTACAGCTAAAATTTAGAGCAATCAACCTAAATAACCAACCGAAGGGCACCTGAACAGGAGTATTTTATCTGAGGCTTTAAAAAAGAAGCTACACAGAGACTAGTAAGACGGGTGGAGATGCAGAGAGGGCCGATCCCTGAACCCAGGTGCAGCAGCTGAGAAGCTGAAGGGATACTGTGGCTGCAAATATCCTCTCTGAGGAAAGTGGGGTCTCAACTCCTCCCTGGGACCCCCCCACCCCCAAACTAGAGCACCAGGATCAGGAAGAAGAGCCTGCAAAACATCTGGCAGCAAAAATAAGCTGTGATTTTTGCCTGCTGGAAAGAGGAGAGAGTCTGCTAGAATCCCAGGTCTCTCCTTAAGGGTCAACACTCAGGAGCTGGGAGCATAGCTAGGAGCTTGGGAGCTTTGGTGCACTCCATCAGGGTCTCTGAAGCAGTGGCTGCAGAGCTAGGGGAAGGAGGCATGCCGCTTTCTCCTGGAGGCATGCCGCTTTCTCTCCTCAAGCAGGCTAGTGCCCCCATCAGTGGAAGACAGCCTTGATCTGTTTTCAGAAGCCCTGCTAGCCCTGTCTTGCTAAGCTCTGATTTGAGGGGGAAGGAGGCTCTTCTCAGAGCTGGGACACTCAGAGTGCATCTACCTCAGAGAGCTCCAGTCCAGGATTTGATCAAGCATGGCTGCAGAGCTAAAAGGAAGAGTCTAGCTTGCCCCTCCTCCACGGCATAGTTGGTGCCACTGCCCCCCCCCCCCCCCCCCCCCCAATTTCCTGTTGCACGCAGCACAGGATCCCCTGTTGGGGCCTCAGCTTTCCCTTCTGTGTAATGGGCAGACTGATTCCCTGGGTTCACTTCTGTTCTGAGACTCTGTCCTTACTCAGAGGGGGTGGTGAGTGGTGGGCTTATTGGCACTGGACCTGGGCCTTAAGGGGACAGACCGCTTTGAGCAAGTGGTGAGCCCTCGGCCTGTCTAATTGTGTCCTGGACTTGGGGCGGCCACTGACCAGGCAGCGATGAAACGCGAGGGGAGGGCCCGCCACAAAGAAGGCTTTCTCGATCTGCTTGCCCAAGTCCAGTGACCCTGTCCCGTCCTGCCAAGCTTGCTCCTGTAGGTAGGACAGTTGGCTTCACCCAACCTGAACATGCAATGCACTCCTCCTAGGGAAGCTAAAGTTGGAGACTGACAGAGACTGAATGTTATGGCTCTCGAGTAGGGACCACATTCTTTCCATTGAGTGCCAGACCACACTTGCCCCAAACTATGGTACCCACTAGCCTGAACTGGTAACCCTTACCAACAGAGCTTAAGCCCTCTGGAAGAGTTAGTGGGGCATGGCCAGCTTGGGCCCATTCTACAGCCTTTCTGCATTGGACTCTGGAGGAAATCCAGGCAACCTTGAGAAAGAGTGGAGTATCCAACAGGTAGATGCCAACCTCAGTAAGCCTTGGTCTTTATTCATCTGACCCCAGGTAAGAGCTCTAGGAAGCCAACCCATACACATGGATTGGCCTCTCCTATGCACACCCAGGTCCAGAAGACACAGACACAAACAATGAACAGCATGGTACTTCCAGATAGGTAGCCCCAAACAAGTTACACAGAACATCTCACAGCAACCAGTACCTGAACCCCACTCAAGTGGACCCAGAACCAACACAACCAATGGTAGACTTCAGACCACACCAGAGCTCAACCAAACCAGTCACACAAGTGACACACTCAAAGGAAGATTCCAGCAGGCACTAGACTTTGCTAGGAACAACTCTACCTTATGGGGACAACCCGGCACAGTATCTCATACATGGTGATCGAGGTTTACCCTTATAGCCGCCCAGCTTGAAGGGTCAGCTCCACTCATGAAAGGGCCAACCGCATTCATCAAGACACAACTAGAACAGAGGGTGCACCTAACTCACAAGAAACATTCTTAGAGCACGGAGCACGGGTGATCTGGATGATTGTGTCACTGAGCTCAACAACACACCTTAAGACTGTACCTGCACAGCAGCTTGCACACAGTGATTAGTGTTGAGCCTCAGTCAGCCAGCTTAAGGGTCAATCATAACCACGAATGGGCCAAGAGCAATTAAAACCCAATTATGACAGGAGGGGAAAATAAGCAACACAAGAGACATTCCTAGAGCACCCAACTTAAGAGATCAAGGAGATTGCACCACTGGGTCCCACAGGACAACTACTGCAGAAGGCCACCCCACCAATACTGGGAGTCATAGCAACATAGAAACAAACACAAAGGTATAGCTAAAATGTGGGAAAAGAAATAGGCCCCAAATGAAAGAACAGGAGGAATCTTCAGAAAAAGAACTAAAAGAAATGGAGGAAAAAGTAATGGAGCTTAAAGTAATGGTTATAAGGATGCCCTGAGCATGAAAAATGACATAGAAACCACCTACAATAATAAAAGCATAATATGCTAATTAGACCAGATGTCCTTCCAGGCAACCTTCTAGATGAAACTGGGGCTGTGAGTGAAGCCCACGTCCCAGATGCCTGCTGGTGGCCAGAGGGAAGCCCAGGTCATGGGTGCTGGAGGGAAGCCTGGGTCCTGGGTGCCAGAGGGAAGCCAGTGTCGGCAGCCAGGGGAAGGAAGGCTTACTCTTGCACAAATTTTGTTCATTGGGCATCTAGTGAAAAATAATCAAATGAAAATAAAGAATGCCATAGTGATTATAGAGAATACACTGAAAGGAATAAACAGTAGGTTCCATGAAGCAGAGGATCAAATCAGCAATATGGAAAACAAGGTAGAAAAAAAAAATCACCCAATCACAGCAGCAACAAGAAAAAAGAATTAAAAAACATGGGATTAGTTTAAGGGAACTTTTAGGAAACATGAAACATAACATCCACATAATAGGGGCACCAGAAGAAGAAAGCATGCAAGGGATAGAGAAAATGTTTGAAGAAATAATGACAGAAACTTCTCTAACCTGGTGGAAGAAAAAGTCACTCAAGTTCAGGAAGCACAGAGAGTTCAAATCAAGATGAACACAAAGAAACATACACTAAGACACATCATAATTAAACTGGAAAACATTAAAGACAAAAAGGGAATCTTAAAAGCAGCAAGAAAGAGACAGTTAGTTACCTACAGGGGAGTTTCCATAAGACTGTCAGCAGAGTTCTCAATGGAAACACTTCCAACCAGAAGGAATTGGCATGAAGTGAATGAAAAGCAAGGACTGAAATGAAGATTGCTCTATCCAGCAACACTATCATTTAAAATCAAAGGTGAAATAAAAAGCATCCCAGATAAAAGAAGGATAAAGGAGTTCAATACCACCAAAGCTGCAATGAAAGAAATGCTAATGGGACTGCTCTAAGAAGAAGAAGAAGAAATAGAGAGTGAGAGGAACATAGGTATAAAGAAAAAAGGGAAGTAAATAAGCACCTCTCAATAATAACCTTAAATGTAAATGGATTAAATGCTCCCGTCAAAAGACACAGTGTAGCTGAATGGATAAGAAAATATGACCTATATGTATGCTATCTACAAGAGACCTACCTCAGAACAAAAGACTCACAACAGGCTGAAAGAGACAGCATGGGGGGAAATATTTCATACAAATAGAAACAAAAAAAGCTGGGTAGCAATACTTATTTCTGACCAAATAGATTTCAAAACAAAGGTTATAAAAGAGACAAAGAAGGTCACTATATGATACCAAAGGGATCAATCCAACAAGGGGATATAACCCTTATACATGTACCAGTATATGCACCTAATATATTGGAATATGGAAGCACATAAATATATTAAAAATTTATGGTGGACTTTAAGGGAGATAATATATTGGAATATGGAAGCACCTAAATATATTAAAAATTTATGGTGGACTTTAAGGGAGAAATCAAGAGCAATACAATCATAGTAGTGGACTTTAACACCCCACTGTCATCACCAGATAAATCTTCCAGAAAAAAAAAATCAACCAGAAAACAACAACCTTAAATGACATACTAGCTAAGATGGATATACCAGTAATTGATATTAGGGAACATTTATTTCATCCCATAGCAGCAGAATATACATTCGTCTCAAGTGTACATGGAACATCCTCAAATATAGACCACATGTTAGGACACAAAACAAGTCTCTACAAATAAAGAATATTGAAATCATACCAATCATCTTCTCAGATCACAATGGCATGAAATTAGAAATAAACTACAATAAACTCAAAAAAATTCAAACACATGGAAGCTAAATAGCATGTTATTAAACAATTAATGGGTTACCAATGAGATCAAGGAAGAAATAAAAAATTACCCAGAAACAAATGAAAAGAAACACAGAATAATCCAGGATCTATGGGAAACAGCAAAAGCAGTCCTGAAAGGGAAGTTCATAGCATTAATTACAGGCCAACCTCAAGAAGTAAGAAAATGTCCAAATAAACCATCGAATCCTACAACTAACAAAAATAGAGGGAGCACAACAGGAAAGGCCCAGAGGAAGGAGAAGGAAAGAAATAATAAAGATCAGAAGAGAAACAAATGACATTGAGACTAAAAAAATAATGCAATAGAACAATGAAACCAAGAGCTTGTTCTTTGGAAATATAAACAGGATTGATAAACATTTAACCAGACTCATCAAGAAATAAGGAGAAATGAGCCAAATAAATAAAATCAGAAATGAAAGAGTCGAAGTAACAACTGACATCACAGAAATAGAAAGGACTGTAAGAAAATATTATGAACAACTATATGCCAACAAATTGGACAACATGAGTGAAATGGACAAATCCATAGAAACATACAATCTTCCAAAACTGAATCAGGAAGAATCAGAAAACCTTAATAGACCAATAACAACTAATGAAATAAAAACAGTAATAAAAAAAATCTCCCAGCAAACAAATGTCCAGGACCGAACGGTTTCACAGGTGAGTTTCACTAGACATTCAATGAAGAACTAATACTTACTCTCCTCAAACTATTCCAAAAAAAATTCAAGAGGAAGGAAAACTTCCAAGCTTTTTTTTATGAAGCCAACATTATCCTAATTCCAAAACCAGATTAAGACACTACAAAGAAAGGAAATTATAGGCCAATATTCCTGATGAACACAGATGCTAAAATTCTCGACAAAATATTAGCAAACCAGATCCATCAATATAGTAAAAAGATCATACACTCTGACCAAATGGTATTGATTCCGTTGATGCAAGGTTGGTGCAATATTTGCAAATCAATAAATGTGATTCATCACATACAAAATGAAAGATAATAATCACAGTCATAGTAATAGATGCAGAAAAAGCATTCAATAAAATTCAGCACCATTTATGATAAAAACCCTCAGCAAATTGGGACTAGAGGGACTGTAACTCAACATAATAAAGGCCATATATGAAAAACTTACAGCCAACATCATATGCAATGGGCAAAAACTAAAAGTGTTTCCTTTAAGATCAGAAACAAGACAGGATGCCCATTTCACCACTCTGATTCAACATAGTACTGAAGTTCTAGCCACAGGGATCAAAAAATAAGAAGAAATGAAAGGCCTCCAAATTGGAAATGGGGAAATAAAATTCATTATTTGCAGATGCTATGATATTGTATATAGAAAACCCTAAACACTCCACCAGAAAACTGCAAGATCTAATAAATGAATTCATCAAAGTAGCAAGATACAAAATCAATATCCAGAAATTGATGGCATTTTTATACACCAAAAATGAAGTATTAGGAAGAGAAACTAAAAAATAATTCCCATTTATTATTGCAACAATGATAATAAAATGTACCTAGGAATACATTTAACCAAGGAGGTAAAAGACCTGTTCTCAGAAAGCTATAGGACATTGAAGAAAGAATCTGAGGAAGATACAAATAAGTGGAAACATATATCATGTTCATGAATTGGAAGAATAAACACTATTAAAATGTCCATACCCAAAGCAATCTATAGAATCACTTCAATCGCTATTAAAATACCAATGGCATATTTCACAGATCTAGGGAAAATATTCCATAAATTTATATGAAACCAAAAGAGACCCTGAATAGCTTTAGCAATCTTGAGAAAGAAGAACAAAGTAGGAGGGGTCACAATACCATATGTCAAACTATACTATAAGGCCATTGTAATAAAAACAGACTGGAACTGGCATGAACACAAGCATATAGATCAGTGGAACAGAACAGAGAGTCCAGAAATCAACCTATGCTTCTATTAATATTTTTAAAAGGAGGCAAGAGCATATGATGGAGTCAAGAAAGTCTTTTCAACAAATGGTGCTGGGAAAACTGGACAGACACATGCAAAAAGATGAAATTAGACTAACAACTTATACCACACACAAGTAAACTCAAAATGGATGAAAGACTTAAATGCAAGTCATGAAACCATAAAAATCCTAGAAGAACATAGGCAGCAAAACGTCAGACATCTCTCATAGCAACATTTTTGCAGGTATATCTCCTAGGGCAAGGGAAATAAAGAAAAAAAAAAAAACAAATGGGACTACATCAAACTAAAAAGCTTCTGCACAGCAAAAGAAATCATCAACAAAATGAAAAGAAAACCCACTGTATGAAAAAACAAAATTGCCAATTATACATCTGATAAAGGGTTCATTTCCAAAATATATAAAGAACTTGTGCAACTCAACACCAGGAAGACAAATAATCCAATTAAAAGTGGGCAAAGTACCTGAATAGACACTTCTCCAAAGAGGACATACAGTTGGCCAATAGACATATGAAAAAATACTCAGTCACTAATATCAGAGAGGTGCAAATTAAAATGACACACTCCTGCCAGAATGGCTACCATCAATAAATCAACAAACTGGAAGTGCTGGCAAGGATGTGGAGAAAAGGGAACCCCAGTGCACTGTTGGTGGGAATGCAGACTGGTGCAGCCACTGTGGAGAACAGTTTCCTCAAAAAATTAAAAATGTAACTGCCAACTGGCCCAGTGATCCCACTTCTCAGAATACATCCTAAGAATCCCAAAACACCAATCAGAAAGAATATATGCACCCCTCTGTTCACAGCATTGTTTACTATATCCAAGATCTGGAAACAGCCCAACTGCCCATCGTAGATGAGTAGATAAAAATACTGTGATATGCCTGGCAGGCATGGCTCAGAGGTTGAGCATCGATCTATGAACCAGGAGGTCACATTTTGGTTCCTGGTCAGGGCACATACGTGGGTTGTGGGCTCGATCCCCAGTAGGGGGAGTGCAGGAGGCAGCCAATCAATGATTCTCTCTCATCATTGATGTTTCTATCTCTCTCTCACTCTCCCTTCCTCTCTGAAATCAATAGAAATATATGTTTTTAAATCTGTGGTATACTTACACAGTGGAATACTATGTGGCTACTTTTACCTTTTGCGACAGCATGTATATACCTGGAAGTTATAATGCCAAGAGAAATAAGCCTGTCAGAGGAAGACAAATATCACATGATCTCACTTTTATGTGCAATCTAATGAACAAAATGAACTGACAAAATAGAACCTGAGATATGGATACATGGTACAGTCTGTCAAATGCTAGAGGGCAGGTGAGTGGAGTCCAGGGGATGAAAGAAAGTGAAGAGATTATCCAAAGAACATATATGCATATTCCATGTGCACAGACAACAATATGGTGGGGGCCAAAGAGAGGAGGGGTGGGTTCTAAGGTGGAGGGGGGCAAAGTGGGGGTAAAATGGGGGGCATCTAATAATGTCAACAATAAAATACAATTTTAAAGTAAATACATTAAATTAAAAACCACTTACTAATAAAGCCCACACTTTGAGAAAAGCCTTACAGATAAAATGTATATAAACAAAAAATGCATGTGCTGATGGATGTTTATTGTGATAACTGTTGCTTCAGACTTAGTGTGTTTTTTTTCTTGCTTGCTTTTTTTTTCTTTCTTTTTTTAGCTTCCTCCTCTAACCTTTTGTATAGAAGAACAACATTCTTAGGGGGAGCTGCTGGTCTTCAGGAAGAAATGCACAAAAACATCATGATGCCAAGATTGATCCACATAACTAGTCAAAGAAACAGGCAGAATTAGCACCTTTTCATAAAAATTTTAAATTAGAACATACATTTCATCTATTTCTGACTTTGTCTTCTAAGAAGTTAATTTTTTTCTTGTAATCAGTTCATTGTAAGGGCCCTTATTTCCAAACTGTAGCAAACATTTTCCAGTGTGACTTGTACTGCAAACATGTGTACTTGTAACTCTTAGCTTCATCTCAATTGTTTGAGATTTCTAAATATTTTAATATGAAATATTGTGAAAAGTGGGAAGAATAAGGAAACATTCATGTTCTCACCACCAGCATCCAACAAATGGTAATATTTTGTCTGTTTGTTTCAGTTATTCCAGAGCTTATTGAACTGGCTCAGAGCTAACACTAATCCAGGAGGTCCTATATGTCAGTGTGGACTAGTAGTCAGAGTAGGAACTTATGGAAGCCAATTACCTACATTCGGTGGGGTTGAGAATTCAGAAATTCTTTATTATAATGCAGAAAATGAATGCAAAAATCAGAATCCATCTCAGGGTAAACTGAATGGCTCTGTGAACTCGCCTGTGTTTAACTACGCGGTTTCTAAATGCAAATCATACATTATTCAAAAGGAAATCTACCCATTTTAGCTCTTTGATCTATGGAGCAGGAAGGGTCAAAAGAAATTGGCTAGAATAGTTCCTCCTTTCAAAAGTAAAAAATCACCAATAATATTTGAGTGATTAGTGCCACTATCAAACTTGACAGATAAGGGGTGGGGATTTCTATCAATTCTCCCATTTAATTCACCAATGAGGTCTATGCCAAATAAAGATGGGTTTTGTAGAATTATGTGATTACCATAAATATAATCAGGTAGTATTGCCACTTGCACAGTTGTTCAAGAGGTGGTTAACAATATGTCACTATTAAATCTGGCCAATGCTTTTTCTCTAGCTCAATTAGTAAAGATCAGAGAAGCAATTCACTCGTGTGTAGCAGGGACAATATTGGATTTCCTCTATTAACTCGGGACTTTGAAGTCTCTCTGCCTCGCTGTGATATCCAATGTCCAGGGACCTTGATTACCTTACCATCCCACCAGACATTATGTTGGTCCACTAATTGGTAACATCATTCTAACTGACCCTGGAAGCACATGTGTGGGAATATCCTTACACTGAAATGGAATTCCTGCAAGTCATCCTTTTCCTTGACAAATACTACCTTTTCTCAGGGCGCATCTCCTTTTCTTCATTTTGTCACTGAACTGATAAACATTTTCTTTCCTCACCATTTCCCCTTACATGGCTTCTCTTTAGTGTGTTCATTTTTTCAAATGTTTCTGACCATTCCTTCTCTGTGTCTTTCATTGGTTCTATTTGTTCTCCAACACACAAAATAATATAGCTCATTCTTAGTCATTGCTCATCACCATCACAGCATGTGTTTATGTCTCAGGGTTCATGAGGAAAGAAGACTCCTATCTAGAAAGACTCCAATAACACAGGGAATTAGAGTTGTACACAACTTTAGGGCTAGAGGAAGCAAAAGTCAGTCCAGCCCTGGCCAAGTGGCTCAGTGGCTTGGAGTGTCATCCCATACATCAAAAGATATCGAGTTCAATTCCAGGTCACGGCACATACCCAGGTTGTACATTCAATCCCCTGTCAGGGAGCATACAGGAGGCAACCGATTGATGTTTCTCTTTCTCTATTCCCCCATCCTCTCCCTCTAAAATCAATAAAAATAAATGAACAAACAAAGAACATAGCCTTGATGAGGATTAAAAAAATGTCAGTCCAGGAGGTGGCCAGAAATCTAGAAGTGATTTTTCACAGGCATGAGGCCACCAGTGTGAGAAATCAGTCTACAACTGCCAAAGGCAGAAGGGAGGACTAAGTCTTCCGACCATCAGAAAAGTGTCTCTCATAGGAATAACCGACCCTAAAGCCATGCAAGAAGGAAATTTTGAGGAATGAGATCTTCAGCAATGTGAATTCAGTTTTTACTCTGTACACTCCCAGGTCAACAAATGTAGATTTAAAAGTTAAAGGATTTAGAGTTAGGCATAAAAGCATTTTATAAATCTAAGACACTATTATCAGTTTTTACTCTGTATACTTCCTTAAATCAACAAATGTAGATTTAAAAGTTAAAGGATTTGGAGTTAGGCATAAAAGCATTTTATAAATCTAAGACACTATTATGTTATTAGACCATAACTACAATTTAATAGTTCACTCAGACATTTATAAGACTGTACTGAGCTTTAAACACATTCTGTAAATCCAATCATCCATTTATAGCTAAACTAGAGGCCCAGTGCACAGATTCATGCACTGGTGGGGTCCCTAGGCCTGGCCTGTGCCCTCTTGCAATCTGGGACCCCTCAGGGGATGTCGGAGAGCCAGTTTCGGCCTGATCCCCACAGGCCCAACCCAGACAGGAGGGAGCCGGATCCCTGCAAGCCCAATCCACACAGGAGGGAGCCCGATCCCCCCAGGCCAGATCCTGACAGGAGGGAGCCCGATCCTGTGAGTTGAGTGTCTGTCCCCTAGTGGTCAGTGCATGTCATAGTGACCAGTCAACTGGTTGTTCGGTTGCTTAGACTTTTATATATATAGATGAGTACTTAGCCCACGATAACCCTGTGTCCTCTATCCTAGTCAAGAACAAGTAACCTCCTTTATGCAGTTTCTCCTTATTGGAATTATTTTGGACAATGGCTCTTTTTGTCCTCACTTGAGGATATATTTATTGATTTTAGAGAGAAAAGAAGAAAGAGAGAGAGACAGAGAAAGAGAGAGAGAGACATCAATGTAAGAGAGAAACATTAAGTGATTGACTCTTTTCTGCACCAAAACCAGGGATTGAATCTGCAACCTAGGTATGTCCCCTGAGTAGGAATCACACCTGCAACCTTTGGTGTATGGGAAGATTCTCCAACCAACTGAGCCACGCAGCCAGGGTTGAACAATGGATTTTGATTCATTAACTTGACTCATAATTCATGCATTTATTAATTTATACACATAGTAAATAAATATGCAACTAATATATAAGAAATACTACCTCGTCTTATGCAAAATGTTGAGTGGGATACAAAACAATATAATACTAGTTCTCAAGAGAGACCAGGCATATAAACAAAAAGAAAAGAAAAATAATATTATAAAATAAAATAAAAACTCAAGGATAAAACGACATAATATTATAAAATAGAAAATATAAGAACCAAACTAGCAATAAATAAATGCTGAACTCAGAGTGAGAAGGAGTGCTATGGGTGGGGTAGTCAGGGAAAGCTTCACGTAGGAAGTGACTGCTGAGCTGAGACCTGAAGACTGAGTGCAAGGTGAACCTGTGAAGATGAACCACCATGTGAGCAAAATCAAGGAGGCGCAGGATATGCAAGGTGTTAGAGGCAATAAGTAGACTATGGTTGGCCCATCTGGCAGGGAAGTATGGAATTTGGGTTTTGAAAAATAAATTAAAGTAGATTTTATTATGCAGGTATTGAGAAATATGGCAGAGATTGCTAGTTGACATAAGTATGCCTTTCCCCCTTTCTCTGTGGTCACAGAATTTACTGGTTAACTGGATACATGGGTGTCAGAACAAAGTGTCTACCCCCTTCCATAGCTGTGCCATGTGAAGGAAGTGATGTGTGCTTCTGGGGATATCCCTGAAGGGGGGCACAGACCTCCTCCCCTTTCACTTTCCCTTCCCCAGCCTGCTGCTGTGCTTCTGGGAATATCCCTAAAGGGGGGCACAGGCCTCCTCCCCTTTCACTTTCCCTTCCCCAGCCTGCTGCCTGGAACACGGAAGTAGAGTGTGTCATTTGGAATGAGGTGAACAAGGAAAACTGATACTTAAAATAGATGATATATATATGTCCTCCATAAAGTTGATTAAAGAAATTAATTTCACTGTGTGTGTGTATACGCAAGATAGATCATTGGGAGGAGACAAGGGGGAAAGAGCAATGTATGGCTTCAAAGTTTTAGATAATTAGGACTTGTTCTGGGAAAATAGGAAGGATGAAATTAGATCAAAGAGCTGTCTTGAGGGAAGAAGCAAGAGACTTTGGAGACAAATCAAACCTAGAGACATTGGTTCCGGTGTAGAAGGAGCTGGCTTTTCTATGAGGAGCAGCTGAGCCTGCCCACAGGCTGGCGCAGATGCCACGTCACAAAGTGTGGAGGAACGGACACAGAGCACTCCACTTGTTGAATATATTTCCTCCGTCTCGCTAAGTCCCTTTTGTTCATGTGTAAGATGGGGTTAGTGATGCCTACAGGTTGCACAACAGTTGTAAAGAGCAGAAAAAATATGTGTAAAACACCTAGTGCCCTATGGCCAGTGCCTAGTAGGCTTACATAAATGCCTGCAATAAAGAAGGATCACAAGAACGTATTAGAATAGAAAATAAATGCACTCTCAAGATGATATCAAAACTCTCCCATGTTTCTACAGGGTGCTTGGATATGAGGAAATAAGAACTCAGTTAATTTGAAAGACAAACCCACTTATAAATCACAATATGATAACAGGAAGGGGAGCTGGGTGAAGCCAATAGCAGTTGGCGGTGTTGTTTTAAAGGGAGGTGGCTCCTGCCCTGGCTGGTGTTGCCAAGTGGTTGCCAAAGGGTCTCGGGTTCAATTCCAGGCCAAGGGCTGCAGGTTCTCCCCGACCATCGATGTTTCTCTCTCTCCCTCCCTCTCCCTCCCTCCCTTACACTCTTTCTAAAAAAATCAATAGAGAAAAAGTCTTATGCAAAATGTTGAGTGGGATACAAAACAATATAATACTAGTTCTCAAGAGAGACCAGGCATATAAACAAAAAGAAAAGAAAAATAATATTATAAAATAAAATAAAAACTCAAGGATAAAACGACATAATATTATAAAATAGAAAATATAAGAACCAAACTAGCAATAAATAAATGCTGAACTCAGAGTGAGAAGGAGTGCTATGGGTGGGGTAGTCAGGGAAAGCTTCACGTAGGAAGTGACTGCTGAGCTGAGACCTGAAGACTGAGTGCAAGGTGAACCTGTGAAGATGAACCACCATGTGAGCAAAATCAAGGAGGCGCAGGATATGCAAGGTGTTAGAGGCAATAAGTAGACTATGGTTGGCCCATCTGGCAGGGAAGTATGGAATTTGGGTTTTGAAAAATAAATTAAAGTAGATTTTATTATGCAGGTATTGAGAAATATGGCAGAGATTGCTAGTTGACATAAGTATGCCTTTCCCCCTTTCTCTGTGGTCACAGAATTTACTGGTTAACTGGATACATGGGTGTCAGAACAAAGTGTCTACCCCCTTCCATAGCTGTGCCATGTGTGTGCTTCTGGGAATATCCCTAAAGGGGGGCACAGGCCTCCTCCCCTTTCACTTTCCCTTCCCCAGCCTGCTGCCTGAAATACGGAAGTAGAGTGTGTCATTTGGAATGAGGTGAACAAGGAAAACTGATACTTAAAATAGATGATATATATATGTCCTCCATAAAGTTGATTAAAGAAATTAATTTCACTGTGTGTGTGTATACGCAAGATAGATCATTGGGAGGAGACAAGGGGGAAAGAGCAATGTATGGCTTCAAAGTTTTAGATAATTAGGACTTGTTCTGGGAAAATAGGAAGGATGAAATTAGATCAAAGAGCTGTCTTGAGGGAAGAAGCAAGAGACTTTGGAGACAAATCAAACCTAGAGACATTGGTTCCGGTGTAGAAGGAGCTGGCTTTTCTATGAGGAGCAGCTGAGCCTGCCCACAGGCTGGCGCAGATGCCACGTCACAAAGTGTGGAGGAACGGACACAGAGCACTCCACTTGTTGAATATATTTCCTCCGTCTCGCTAAGTCCCTTTTGTTCATGTGTAAGATGGGGTTAGTGATGCCTACAGGTTGCACAACAGTTGTAAAGAGCAGAAAAAATATGTGTAAAACACCTAGTGCCCTATGGCCAGTGCCTAGTAGGCTTACATAAATGCCTGCAATAAAGAAGGATCACAAGAACGTATTAGAATAGAAAATAAATGCACTCTCAAGATGATATCAAAACTCTCCCATGTTTCTACAGGGTGCTTGGATATGAGGAAATAAGAACTCAGTTAATTTGAAAGACAAACCCACTTATAAATCACAATATGATAACAGGAAGGGGAGCTGGGTGAAGCCAATAGCAGTTGGCGGTGTTGTTTTAAAGGGAGGTGGCTCCTGCCCTGGCTGGTGTTGCCAAGTGGTTGCCAAAGGGTCTCGGGTTCAATTCCAGGCCAAGGGCTGCAGGTTCTCCCCGACCATCGATGTTTCTCTCTCTCCCTCCCTCTCCCTCCCTCCCTTACACTCTTTCTAAAAAAATCAATAGAGAAAAAATATATCCTTGGGTGAGGATTAACAACAACAGAAAAAGGGAGGTGGCTCCTTTTGCCACAGAAGTTTCAGTGGCGCATTCTTTTTTTTTTTTACCTCCGTTGACTCATCCTCAGGAGTGGGAGTTCAGACAATAGGAAGTTCTTGCGGCATCCTGCTTAAGATTCTCCTCACAGAAGATTTGGTTCGCGGCCCATTTTCTGTCAGGCTTCCTGAGTTCAGAAGGCAATGCACAAAAATTCGCAGACTCCACACCGAGCTCTCTGGAGCTCAGGACTGGAAGGTTACAGCTGCCTGCAGACAGCTCCATCTGCATGGCCTGCAGGCATGTCCAACTCAGTGTGTCCAAACCACATTAATCACCCTCCCACACGGCCGTTCCCACTCATCTTTTGTCTAGGGTAATGCCATTGCCAATTTACCAGGTACGAAATCTAGAAACGTCCGTTCTTTCACTTCTCATGCGACATTCTCCAAGATTCACCTGCTGCCCAATGGTGGAGATTCACCCCGGTGTAACCTGTTCCGTGCACTGTGCTTCTGACTCCCATTGTGCTGGCGAGGGTCCTTCTCTCTCTCCAGGCCACAGCAACAGCAATCTAGGCAGCCCAGCTCTGGAGTCTACAACCCCAGAGAGCGCCATACGAATTAGCTAAAGAATGGCCCGCCCTGGGGAGTGTACTATGTCCACCTGTCTCCGTGCCTCCACATTCTCACTTGAACTGCCTCCCAGTTCAATTTCTGAAACACAAATCGCTTCTCTTTCTGAAAATACTTCAGTGACTCACCATTGAACTTACAGAATGAAGTCTAAGCACCCAAATTTCACCCATTTCCTTTCCCATGATAATCTCTTCAAGCATTCTATACTCTCACCACAGTAAACAACAGGTCCTGCCCCACCAATAACATGTGCTTTTTTAACCTCAGGGTAGTGGCCCATGGTATGTCCTCTGTGAGCCAGCTAAGCTCCCCTCCTCCTTCCTGACTCCGCCTGAAGGCCATTTCCTCCATTAACTGCCTTAATTCTCCTCTCCTCAGTCTCATCTCGCTAAGAATGGCCCCACTGACTGCATGTTCTTATACATATTGATTTTATAATTCACAGAGCTAGACGATACACAGCATCTCTTATTGTAATCTCTGAATCTCCAGGGCACTTTGAATTGACTCTTAACCTGAGTAAAAATAATCTTCTTACATGTTACTTAAAAAAAAATGGTGATTTGCACAAAAGAAAGCTTTTAAAAATTCCCACAGAACCAGTGAACAATGTTGTTTACAATGGACCCAAACAGTGAATTCCCTGAGCCCTGCCATCTTAAATACACTTTTTTTGTTGTTGTTAATCCTCAGTGGAGGCTATTTTTCCATTAATTTTTAGAGAGAGTAGAAGGGAGAGGGAGAGAAAGAGAAACATCGATGTGAGAGAGACAACATTGATTGGTTATTCCCTGCACATAACCCAACCAGGGCCAGGGAACCTGCAACCAAGGTACGTGCCCTTGACCAGAATCGAACCTGGGACCCTTCAGTCCACAGGCCAAGGCTCTATCCACTGAGCCAAACCAGCTAGGGCTTAAAAATATTTTTAAAGTCCCTTCCAGTGTTATTATTCCAGGTGCACTGCTACCATAGAGGCCTTTGTAGACCTCTGCTATGTTTCATTTGTTCCCATTAAGCAAGTGCGTAAGAATATAAGATGATTGTCTAAATTTATGTTGACTATTCTAAAGAGTATTCAATCAAGCAATATATCAAAATATCTGAAGTCTAAAGATGTAAAAATTGACTTTTATCTACAAATTTAAATGTGTTGGTTTTTTTTACCAAGGTCAATAAAACATATGCTTGTTCTTTCTGTAATGTCAAAAGAGAAGCAGCCAAATTTGACTGCTATCCAAATAATTCAATTAACACTCAAAGCTGCTTCAATTACTTGGGTATTTTAGGTAAAATTATGAGGATTTGGAGTGCTAAGGAAATTATAAAAAGGGCTGCTTTTGAATCTGATTAAGCAAGTTATTTACTATTTTCATTTAAATCTATGGAAGAGATGAAATCTAGCTGTTGATTTAAAATATTGTGTTTCTTAGGCTACTTTTCTCTTAAAATTACTTTAAAAACTTGGATATGAAAATATTGAGGATATAAATGAACATAAATGGGTACTTTTATACATTATATCAAACAGTTGCATCATCATTTAGCTCAAAATCAAACTTGAAAAGTAAATGGGCATCTTTTATCTTTTCTCAGTGAAGATACATATTCTTATAGATTAGTTTGAGTTTGAAAATCATTATTATTACTGTATTCAATTATTTCTTCTCACATTTTTCTCCCTTTGCTAATCTTCTTGAGTGGTAAAAGTGCTTACAATGTGTACAAATTAGACAGACAAATTATTACTCTCTAGAAAATATTTATTGACAAGTTTTAATTTTCTTTCCATTTTCTGAGAAATAAACATAATAGATAAAATACAGTAAAATGCACTTTTCCCATTTTAAATAAATATATTTATTCTTGTAAAAAAATTTAATAATCTGTGTATTTCACCATACTATCTTAATCAGTGAAATAAAGCAAAGAAATTCTCTGGTTAAGTTGCCACTTATCTTAATGATTCTCACAGCATTTCCCTGGAGAAAGGGAATGCTATTCTCTGAAGAATTATATTCAGACTTGGATACTGTCACTTCCTGTTTGGAGAAGGCAAAGATAAGCTTCTTTAACAAGTGTTTAGTGTCAAAAAGAGTCTTAGTTTGGGAGAAAGATAGCATCCAGGTCTTTGCTAAATGAACTAAGTTGTGTGTACATTTTCTTATTAATATTCCCTAAGGACCAGACTGCATTCTGAATTACAATGACTCCTTTTGTATCACACTAGCAATTTTTCAAAATTAGTGCTTAAGTATTTAAATTAACAGTTATGTAATGTAATGTAATATAAAAACCAAGACAGAATTTTAAAACTCTATTAACAGGGAAGGTTAAGAATAATGATGTTATACAGGACAAATGTATCCTTTTCACAATTGTTATTAACATTATAAGAACTGAAATCTAGTGAATTATACAGACTTAACACAGATTCTCATATACACATAGATCCCTGATCAACTTAAGACAATGTGTTAGTTTGCTCTTGGATGTAGTTAAGAATATTTTAGTAACTAGCGAAAATCACATTTAGGTAGTCACCAATCTCCAGACTTTTCTTATGTCTAATCTATTTTACCCACAAAAAAATATATATATATATCACCAAAGAATAAAAATCATTAGTATTATTTAACTTCCTATGTTAGCAGTTAACTGGCACTTTATATACTAGCGAGCTTACAGAAGTAAATCGAACTTTACTGTAGCTCCAATCCCACCATAGTAGGCATGCAGAAACGTTGGTCAGTCTGTACCAAAGCGTAAACCTCAAAGCATAACTATGTTTAGTAAAAATCTGACACAAGCTATAAAGTGGATATTAGATCTATCCTTGGCATTGTAAAGGGCAGCAACTATTGTCCAGGTGGCAACATAATCTATGGAGCTTTTCCCTCTTCATTTTAAAGAGTTCAAAATGACATGCTTAGGCATTGCTTTGTGGCATTTTTATTTCTACACATTTCTGAAACAACTCTGTGCTCAAAAATTCACAAGTGAAATAAAATAACTGGGTAGTTTCCTCCTTCGACAGCCCCTATAATTCCTCCATTTCAAAGTGTGTGTCGAAGCTGTTTGCCATGGAGGGGTGTTCAAAGATCCTCGTCAGGCTTGGTTTCAGCAGTTCCACTGAGTGACATGACAGGTGCTGAGTCGTGTCATTCTTCAGGGACATTATTTGGTCTGCCCCAGGCTCCCTCCTATCATAATAGAGAGCCCAGAGCAAAGTGATGGTGAGAATCATGGCCAAGATTTGTGTCACTCCAATGGAGATCCCCAGAAACCGTAGCACCTGCAGTTGTTTGGTTCCTCTCAAAAAGGAGTACATTTTCTTCCCACAACCCTGTAAAAGAAATAGCACAGTCAAAATTACTCCGGATGGGATACAGAGGGCCAAAATGGTGAAAACAAACAATCGGTATCAGTTAATGGGGCGAAACAACTAGATCCTAAAGTTTAAAACAGTGACTCTCAACCAGGGACACCTGTGAGAAAGCCAGAGGGGAGATAGAGATGGGGACTCTTTGAAAAGCCTGCCCAGTGATTTCTTCTGTCTTCCTCACAACCTGAAATTAAGAGCTGCTGCTAAAACACACATCTAGAGAGCAAGGGTTGGCGAACTTTTATTTTTTTGGTAAAGGGCCAGATAGTAAATCTTTTATGGTTTGTAGGCCATGTGGTCTCTGTTCCAACTACTCATCTCTGCGACTGTAACACCAAAGCAGCCACAGACAATATGAAAATGAATGGATGAGCCGTGGTCCAGACTTGGGGCACAGGCCACAGAGTGCCAACTCCTGACACAGACTGACTCAAATTTTTCAAAACTGAAGTTTCATCATCATTATTATTTGTATACACTGTTTGATTATTGTTCATTTGGTCAGAAGCTTTTCCCCAGGGATCAGGACTATTTCCCCAGTCTGCTGCTGAAGCATGCTGGTGGGCGGAAACCAATCTATTCCCTTCCCCCTGCCTTCCACATGCACACACACACACCTCAGTCCACTGCCTGCAGCAGAAGTATACATGGGGGACTTCCTGACATGGCACCAAGTTCTAGTTCTACCCAGTAAGAATTTGACATCTGACTTAAAAAAAATAAGCAAGATTTTTGTTTGTGTTTAGTTTTAATTCAAAAGGCTAACTAACAAGTACCTATGGTAGTCAAAGAAGATGATTCAGAAAGAAGAGATGAGAAGGAATATAAAGAGGAAAAAAATCCATGAGCAAGGAAAATGGGGGATGAGGGGCAAACAAAAGGAGGTAGAATCTGACTAACAATTGTCCTAAGTCACCTCGTAGGTGACCGAAAGCAGAGGCTACCTGCCATGTCTCTAATGAATCCACAGCAAAGAAGTGAAAATTCACTCTTCCAAAGGGAAGCTAATTCTAAAGTAAAATAAAAATATGGAAAAGAATTTTATAACAATTAACAAATTTCAAAAACTTTGAAGATTCTGAGGTTTTACTCTACTTGGAAGCTAACAAATTAGCCTGTCGAGGTTCCATGGATGCTGGCAGAAGAACGAGAAAAAGAACTTTATCACTCACAGCAATAGCAATAGCCAGAGTATGTTCCAGTTCCTCGAGTCCCCAGAACAACATGAAGATAGTGAGATGACCCCTGCACATACAGTGGGTTGCACTATGGGACAGGAACCCCAATCTTTTGGGAACCCTAATCTTTTATAATGGGCAGGAAGAATACTTGTTCTTTGCATTGGAGAGAAACATCATCATCATTATATTGAACAGTAAATAAACCTGCCCTTTTCTCCGGAGGGACACACTTTCTTCGTCATCAAGGCTGTTTGCTATGCACAACCAAACAAAATATAAGCAGCCAGTGACTCTGCTCTCACAAGACAGGCAAGAGATACACGGAAAATTATCTCCCAACCAAACCTTGACTTTTCAAGCTTTTACTCTACGTTTAGGGTAAAAGTGAGTCAGTGCTTACCCTACTAAGGCAGCTACTTGAATAAAAAGAAATTGGTAATTATTTAAATAACTGCTTCCTTGTTTTTTTCTCTAGATTACACAAAGAAATCAAATAAAGCAAGGAAGGCAAGAGTCAGTTGTTAGAATTTCTGCATTATATTGGAGCGGGGAATGAATGATGCATCATTATTAGATTTCCAAAGACAATGATCAGTAATTGTACCCCAATAAGTCATAATTCTCAATAAATAAAAAATCATGTATAACTAGTCACAGACACATTTCAATAACTACCTTTTTCTGGTACATAATGTAATGCAAATTAACAGCAAAGGATTATCCAAGTTTCATCAATTTAACCAAAAGTAAAATTAAAATATTTATAATTTAATATTACTTAACATCAGTATAATATCACTTCTCTGGCCATCTTACCTATTTGATAATACAAATAGGTATACACACACAGACACTCTGGAAAACCGAAATAGATCTCACGAATACAATTCACCAATGTTCAAATATTTTCCAGAGTCCCACTCAGCTGGTCTATCAGAACCCATTCACACTTATGATTATGTGGCATTCCAACAAGCATCCTTTTGTGACACAGGATAGAATGTTTAAGAACATGGACTGCAGAGCCTGAATTCTGAATTTCAAATCCCTGCTCTGCTACTCATAAATTATGTGACTTTGGCAAGTTACTTAATCTATTCATGTTCCAGTTTTCTCATCTGAAAACATACATAGTAATAGAGCCTACTGTTTGAGACTCGGGGAGAATTAAATGAATAAATATATTTAAACACTTAGAATGGGGTTTGGTACATGGTAAAAGTGCAGTAGGTAGAAAAAATAATACTTATTTTTAAAAATCTGTCAATAAAATTAAGCAGAAATTGAGAATAAACTATAGTCTATTGTGTTTCATATTTTGGGCATTAAAGAACATCTGTTTCAATTTCATTTTAAACAATCATATTTATTAAAAAGGTACAGTAAATTATATAATCTAGAATGGTTTGAAAATGTGATATATTAGTTAACACTGAATTTTCTAGAGTGAGAGGGGACCTTGGAAGTCAATGAGTTCAACTTTTTAACTTTAAAAATATGGCTAAAAAAGCACTTCTAGAATGACTCAGCAAAACAGGCAGAGGAAAGAAACTTCGAATAGTCTTTCCTCTATATAAACAATAAAAGCACTAGTAAAAATTGTCAAAATAGCCCTGGCAGGTGTGGCTCAGTTCATTAGAGCATTATCCCATACACCAAAGGGTGGCAGGTTCAAATCCCCACTTGGGGCATATTCAGGAGGCAACAAATCTCTCTCTCTCTCTCTCTCTCCCCCCCTTCCTCTTTCAAAATTAATTCTTTAAAAAAATCAGAATAAATGCTTTTATAACTCTGGAAATTCTCCGAAGGCTTGCAGCAATCTGAGCAGCATTTATGTAAGAAACTCACCTGATTCCAGTAAGAACAGTAAGCTTTGTGGCATCTTAATTTACCCTATTCCCATCCCCACCCTCCCCAGCTCTGCAGTAGATTTGTGGTCAGTTGCTTGGGCATCCTTCCGTGCACTGTAAGGGTGCCCATTCGAATCTGGGTTGGGGCACATGCCCGGGTTGTGGGCTTGAACGCTGGTGGGGGGTGTGCAGGAGGCAGCTGGTCAATGTTTCACTCTCACATTGATGTTTCTCCCCCTCTTCCCCTCTCCTGACCTCGCTCTCTAAAAATCCATTAAAGGTGTTTCTTAAACACACACACATTAAAAACCAGTGGCCTAGAAACCACCAGAGATAACAAAATAGGGGTGGAGCTACTTCAAAACCCCATTACCAGAGAATCGCCATTGTTTGTTCTATCTGGTGGTTCCCAGGAAGGCCTTACTTGCAAGGCTGTCCTTATTTGCACCTGATATTCAGATCAACCAGGGCCCCTTTACCCCCATGTTTGTCAAAAGCAATCAGAGGTAACTGTTGAACGCTGAGGCTGCATGAAGTGGTGCACACAGTGGGTGAGTCAAAAAGCTTAAAAGAAAAAGCTGGGGCAAAAAGAAGCCCATAGGGGCCTTAGCAAAACTGACACACTGGTGGGGATCTAGGAAGTTACACACATGAGTAGGGCTGTGCTTGTACCTAGGACTGTGCACATGCTAAGGAAGACCTAGGAAGGCACTAAAATCTCACCTCTGGCTAACCTGAGGCTTTGTGTACCCTTAGCAAAGGCTGGGAGACTTACTGGTTCTAGGCATCCAAGGAAATCTCTGTTCATTCATTAACTGACCACAAAGCTAACAGAGCATAGACTGTAGGGGCCACACATGACAAAGAATACAGAACTTACAAAATTAGTTCAGGAAAGTCATTAATGAACAAATAGCAACAACAATAAACCACAAACTTTCAGGAGGAGGTAGCGAACCTGATTTACAGAGTTGCCACATTATATTATTTAAAATGTCCAGTTTTCTACAACAAAAAACAAATAAAAAATTACAAGAGGTGCAAAGAAACAAGAAAGTATGTCTCATACACAAAGATACATCAAAGAAAATGCTTCGACGTCGAACAGACCATCCAAACTCAGAGGGAAGGCAGGGGAGGGGGGTGGGTAAGACATCAACTAAAGGACTTGCATGCATGCAGATAAGCAGAACCCATGGACACAGACAGTAGGGGGGTGGGGGGTGGTGAGAGCATGTGCTGGGATGTGGGGATGGCCGGGAGAGGTCAATGAAGGAAAAGGAGACATATGTAATACTTTAAACAATAAAGAATTAAAAAAAGAAAAGAAAATGCTTCTAATGAGAGGAACTCAGGACCTCACTAGACAGCTCTGTCCACACTTT
>NW_005371734.1:361819-364893 GCF_000412655.1 Myotis brandtii
GAGGAAGGGAGAGGCAGAGAGAGATAGAAACATCAATGATGAAAGAGAATCATTCCCACAACTCAGCCATGTGCCCTGACCGGGAATTGAACCAGTGACCTCCCGGCTTATAGGTCGACACTCAAGCGCTAAGCCACACCAGCTGAGCGAAAAACAGTAGTCCTTAACAAGCATTTCCTTGTTGGAACCTGTCTCTCAATAAGATGCAGCTCTGCTCTCAGACAATGCCTTTTCCAGAAGGTAGAGAGCTATGCCTGATGAGCTGTCACATTCCCTTTAACCATTTTAACCATCCTCTTCTCTAGACGACGTATTCCTGCTGCCTCCAACTTTTCCAAATATATACACTTCATCATCCTGATGATCTCTTTCTGGATTGCCTGGTTTTATCAATGTTTCTTTGGAAAGAACACTGATTTTTAACTTTAAAAAACTAGAAAATGCAATAAAATATTAAAACAACTAAGGTCTTATCAATGGGTTTGGATTCCACACAAAAAGCTTTTCAGGTGCCCCAGGCGAGTGGCATGGCATTGAATCACACGGCACATGGGCAGGACCTGGTCTCCTTCCTGATAACTGGGACCTGAATACTACGTCCATGATGAGGTGGGCCAGGGTTGTCTATTCAAAGCAAAGATCCTAGTTCGCTTCCTCAACTTTTATAAAAATGTGTCAGTCTTATCACTTCCTCAGTTTACACAATACATAGATAACCCCTCAAAACAAGATGAAATTTAAGTACTTATGCTTGTCGTCAGAATTCATTAATTAAAATTTATGCTTCTTTATCAGAAAAAAAGTTATCTATAGATTATTTAAAAAATGAAATCAATTGACATCTCTCTATATTTTTAAATTACATCCAAGTGTCAAGCCAGACTATCAAAATCTGCTACACTGGAATATATTAGCCTATGCCTTGTATATTATTCTCCACCAATGTGTATTTAAAAACACCATAAGAAACTGCTCAATAAAATTAGTGAAAATAATATTGAAGATATTTTCCTAGGTATTCAGAGTAGAATTTAAATTTTTTAAAATCACTCTTGAAAAAATACTTTTGAGTTTTGTTGCCTTTGAAAATGTAAAATATTCTATTCTAGCATTAAATCATGCAAATGATGATGTCTCCTTTGCAGCTGAGCTTTCAGAAAGCTGAGGGGCAAGTATGCCCCATCTGTCCTCATAGTAAGCATGTCTAATTTTTCTGTTCTTAACCCTGACATTCCAATGTTATTTATATTTTATTATTAATTCATTGAATCATTCTTGTTGTGTACTGCATTAAACCCTTTGTTTAATAAAAAGATACACGTTGTAAATCTATATGTATATAAGCCTAAGCGACTATTCGACCGGCAGCTATGACGCACACTGACCACCAGGGGACAGACACTCAATGCACAGGCATGGAAACATGGAACAGACTGATGAATCTCAGACGGAAGAGGGGAGAGGAGAGGGCAGGAAGAGATTAACCAAAGATCTTATATGCATACTAGAGGCCCTGTGCACAGATTCATGCACTGGTGGGGTCCCTCGGCCTAGCCTGTGCCCTCTGGGGGGATGTTGGACTGCTGGTTTCAGCCCAACCCCTGCAGGCCAGACCGAGGGACCTCACCAGTGCATGAATCCGTGTACCAGGCCTCTAGTATATAATAAAAAATTAGTATATAAATAAAAGCACAAATCTCTCTATACTGACACAATTTAATATTTAATGACTCAGAAGGCATTGTAGAAACTTGAAGCATATTGCTCATTATTAGTGGTTCATTACACAATTACTTAATGTTAAATGTTAACTTTCCAATATCCCTCTTCTTGATAAGACAGTATTTTCCCAAATTTCTTTGCATAAATAACTGTCCTCCTCAGCCACTCTCTAAATTCTTAGTAGAAACAACTGTGAGTTTATGGTCCTTTCTACATTATCCCCATTGAAATAATTCAATCTGAACACAATTGTGAACTTTTTTAAGCCAATCAAATAATCATGCATAACATTTACACTTCTCCATGCAAACTCTGACACTTTCATTGAAAAGCAAGACACTAAGTCTAGAGAAGAAACAAATATAGATGTCTTTCCATATAATCTATTGTGCTATTCATAGCTATTTAGTTACATAAATTAACATTTCTGTTAAGTGATTCAAAAAGAGAAAATAGAAATGTTAGAGTTCAAAACTGCATTCTATTTCATAAAAGTTGTTTTAATCAGAATAGGAAAGAAATGAATTTCACTTATTTGCTTTTCTCAAAATAAAATACTCTGAGTTGATTTGAATATGTTTTCTTCCTAAAGTTATGCTAGCCTTACATTAATAACCTCAGACAATTCAAAGCTATGAATAAGACATATTGGCTAACCTACTTTACTTGCTACAATATTAAAATTCTGATCAACTATTAACTGTAAATAATAACATTACCTTTTTATCAGAGAAAAATTATTAATCCCTACATTTCCTGGAATCTATTTGAAGGAATGTCAGATGCCTCATTTCACTTGAGGAAATGATACACTTGAAATTATTCTCTAATCTATCTCCAAAATGAGTTTCTAAAATTAGAAAAGCACCAATGGCTTTCCCAGGCCATGGCAAAGAGTTAGACAGATCTCCTGGGCTTATGAAATAAAGTATAAATAAAATCTAGGTGCCATACATACCAGTACGATATTTTCATAATGGATTTTTGATAATAAACACAACTTTCAAGTTGGAAAGGACTATGTTAATCATCAGGTACAAATATATAATCTCTGCTCTAGTGCTTCTAAAATTAAAAAATGAATGATAGCAGTTCATGAGCTTTAAACAGGTTGGATCACAAGTTCTCCACCGATAACCGTAAGCTTTGCAGGGAAATAAATGAATCCTTTTTTAAAAAGTTCAACAGCAAGTAATAAAATTCATTACAGGACTTTCTGTTCCCTTAAGAAGAAAGTTAACCAAACCCATGCACAGAAAATGCAGTAGAGAAAGTCTTATCCTATATAATAAAAGGCTAATATGCAAATCGACCAAATGGCAGAACGACCGGTCGCTATGATGTGCACTGAC
>NW_005371734.1:365011-371921 GCF_000412655.1 Myotis brandtii
CTAAGGACCCGGGGGATGTCCGCCTGCCAGCTTAGGGCCTCTCCCCGAATGTTGTGCATTGGGCCTCTAGTTTCTTAATAATGGCAGACCCTCATGTCTTGTTTAATCCTCAATATATCTCCATTAGATAGGCAGAACCATCGAATTGAAAAGACTACATTTGCCAAACATTTTTCATTTTTACGGAAAACAAGCAAACAAACAAACAAAAAAACGTGGTCATAGACCAGAGTTGGGAAGCCCAGCAGGTGCTTCAAGGACAGAAGTTGGGGGATGGCAACACTAACAGCAGGGGAGGAGTCACCAACTGTAGGAAAGAAGAAATGGGAAGCCAGATCAAGCAGAAGAGCCTTCCCAAGCTGCTCATTCACATTGTCTTTCACTGGACCTTTCGTCCACCTAAATGTTCAACTATAAGAAGTGGGAAGGTGTTGAAACAAGCAAAGTGGGAGACACATGAAGTCCCCAAAACCTGGACCTAAAATTCTAACTTCAGCCAGCCCGAATATACATAACCAGAAAACGCATCCTTTCTGGGCCTCGCAGGCACAACCAGGGGCAATTTGGCTAGTGTAAACTCCAATCAGAGGCGGCTAATTTTTCTATTGACTTCACTAAGTTGTTAATAAATTACTGTTATTATTGTCATTAGCTACTACTATGCTTTGAAGATTTGTATTTATTATGTGCCAAGTGGTTTGCTAAGGGTTTCTCATTAAGTAGCTTGATTTACTCTTTGCAAGACTCTAACAAGGTAGGTACTATTATTATCTCACTTAATAGATAAGAGTGAGCTTTAGAAGTGGGGAAAAAAAATCTATAAAAGCTCAGCTTGCTCCTTACCAGTATTTCACATCTCAAAATTTTGGAATCAATTAGATCTGAGCTAAATCACTGACTAGCTCTATGACTAGCTAGGTCATTTACCCTCTTTTGGCCTCATTTTTCTCATCTGTAAAATGGAGTAAAATATCTACTTCATGCACTTGTTTCAAGGCTCAGGTGAGCACGGTGCTGGTACAAGTACACTGGCAGTTATCATGTAGCTCTTCACCATAATTTATCAGACTTTTATTGGAGCAATTTTACATTATATGTTCCCTACCTTTTTCTGAAAATAATTTCCACACTGGTTTGAATACTTCTAAACCATAGCTACTTCTCATAACCTTCTTCTTACAATATACCCATGTAGTTAAATACAAAAGCAGAATGGAGGTTAAAAGAACTGAGGTCTTACTTATATTCTTTGTCTCTATCAACACAGGTAGGGTCAGGGACCACAGAAAAGTGAAAAACAAATTTGGCTTCATCATCAACCATATGATGTGTATGTATGCTTGAGTGTATGTGTGTATGTGCATACGTGTGCAGTGAGGAGGAAAATTGATACTAAAATATATCAGGGGGAACACCGCTCAGCCAGAAGCCGGGCTCACACCTGGTGAGCACAGTGGTGGTGATGGGAGCCTCTCCCACCTCTGCGGCAGCGCTAAGGACCCCTCGGGGGATGTCTGCCTGCCAGGTTAGGCCCTCTCCCTGAATGTTGGGCATCGGACCTCTAGTTTCTTAATAATGGCAGACCTTCATGTCTTGTTTAATCCTCAATATATCTCCATTAGATTCTTCCTGTGGCCCTCTTTACTCCCATGCATTCAATCGCCTCTCTGCATTGGTAATACCCGTAACCTATTAGGGCCCCAACTCACCCCAGTCTGTTCTCCACCTCTTTACGGTGGTTCATGTAGTCCACTGGTCGGCAAACTGGGGCTTGCGAGCCACATGCGGCTCTTTGGCCCCTTGAGTGTGGCTCTTCCACAAAACACCGACTTCTGCGCATGGGCCACAAAGTTTCAATCGCACTGTATGTGCGCTCCCCCACGTGGTATTTTGTGCAAGAGCCACACTCAAGGGGCCAAAGAGCCGCATGTGGCTCGCAAGCCCCAGTTTGCCGACCAGTGGACTACATGAACCACCGTAAAGAGGTGGAGAACAGACTGGGGTGAGTTGGGGCCCTAATAGGTTACGGGTATTACCAATGCAGAGAGGCGATTGAATGCATGGGAGTAAAGAGGGCCACAGGAAGAGGTGAGGTGATGTGTGCAGACAAGGCCAGAAGTTGGGGGATGGCAACACTTAACAGCAGAGGAGGAGTCACCAACTGCAGGAAAGAAGAAATGGGAAGCAGTGTCCTGCAAGCCAAAGGAGAAGAGGTTTTTAGGAATGAGTGTTGTTCAGCAGTTAAGACTAGTCTCTAGGAGTACATGGACAGGACCCTTAAAACCCAGCATTTCCAAAGTGGAGTAATCAAAGCCAACCTCCCCCGACCCCCATCAAAAAATGGTTTCTATATCTATTCAGGGCCCAAGTCAAAGTCAAGTGTCCTTGCAGTGTCTCTGTCACTCACTCCCCACAGCCAACTCATCACCTAGTCCTGTTCACCCTCCCTCTTTCATATCCTTCACTCTCATTCCCTCCTGTCCATCCTGAATGGCACAATGGGAATCTCAGCCTTTACAGTCACTCATATGAGTAACCTGCAACAGTTTCCTACAGACTCCCTTGCCTCAAGCAAGACCCAATTCTCACCTCAACCCATTCTCTGCCTATGCAATGATTTTTAAGCACAAATCTAAAATTGTTATACTTTGTGAGGTACTTCCCAGGTCAAACCTATTATAATGGCTTTCACATCAGTAAATTCTAAAGGCAAAATCTACAAAGTCTCTACAAATAGAGCATGGGGGGCGGGGGAGAGGGAGTGTTTGAATAGTGAATTGGTAACAAGAAACTCACAATTGAATTAAGTTGAGGAAGAGAATGAAAGGCAATAAGAATGCATTTGTAACCTGAAGCAAAGTTGGCAGGATAGTTCAAGGCCTGATTAGATCAAGCAAAGCCCAGAGATAAAAGGGATCCACCCTTTGGGCCCGAACTGGCCCTGCAAAGCTTTGAATGGTAAAGCAGATATCACCTGTCAGAGTCCAGCTGACCCCTGCCAGCAGTTGCTGAAGAGATAATGAAGTCAGCAGAGAGGCCGGAGGGAGTGTCTTTGCCTCCAGATAAAAGAACCCTGGGAATGGAACTTCTTGGGGATATTCCATCTAAATCACCACTGGGCCGGCCGGAAAGCAGCCTACTTTTTACTATCCGGGCAGGAGATTCTGTGTGTGTTTATCTGAGAATGGGGCTTCATTATGAATAAGTCAGAATCCCAGGACTACTCTGCCCTCAGCATTCCTTTCATAATAATGCTTCCATTTTGCAAACATGCTCGCCTTCTTTATTTCGCAACCATTCGCAGACTTCTGTGGAACACGCATGCGTTATCAGGTATCCAGGGCTCTGCATAGTCCAGTGCCCATCTGTCCAGCCATGCCTGCATGGCCCTCCTCATGCCCGCAGTCCCGCTGTGCTGTGTTGTCTGCCTTCCAGCTCTCACTGCATCGCTGTCTCTTTGCTTGGAATGGCCTTTTCAGCCTCATGCCACCCAAATATTTGCTGCCTTTGGCAATGACTGCTTATCTTTTAAGATTGGAAGCCCAGCCCTAGCTGGTTTGGCTCAGGGGATAGAGTGTCGGCCTATGGACTTCAGGGTCCCAGGTTCGATACCCATCAAGGGCACATGCCCGGGTTTCGGGCTCGATCCCCAGTTGGGGGCGTGCAGGAGGCAGCCAATCAATGATTCTCTCTCATCATTGATGTTTCTATCTCTCTCTCCCTCTCCCTTCTTCTCTGAAATCAATAAAAATATATTTTAAAAAGATTGGAAGCCCCAAGAATTTCTACCTTCTGTTGTGCTCTCATTGCTTATCTCACGCATAAACACAATGATAATGAAGGACTGCCTATCCTATGCAGGCTCCTTCTTGTGTCCCAATTCAAGATCATTCCTATCTCTTATTCTAACACTGATGTGAGACTCATTTCTATGCAGATTGGACTCACTTTAGGTTAGCACCATTGGCCAGGACCTGGCCTGGGGCCTAAGCTGCTACCTCTGACTTTCCGCCTTGGACTTGTCTTTCAGCACCTACCCCCCTAACTGTTTGTTTCCAGTGTGGTAATTTACTTGGTTCTAAGAAGAATGCCACTAGTAACTTACGAGTAGGGTTACCTGGGAGAAAAAATGATCAATCCCCACTCCCACCATCTCCTTTTCATCCACAACACTGTCAAGTCTCTCCCTCTGGCTCAGAAGTGCTGAGGAAACTTCTTACATGTCTCAGATGTTGTGTGAGAAAAGGATAAAATAAAAATTGTTTCTATTAGGCAAAACAGACTCACTTTTCTCATTGGTCAAAGATGTTAGCAAGAGAAGAGTGTTAACAAAAAGTGCCAAGGGCTGAGATACTGCCCAGAAAATTTTTTTAAAAAATGTATGTAGATTATAAAACAACCACAAGGTACAAAAGAGATGGGTAGGTATAAAACCTCAAAACTGCTCTCAACTCACAGAGCAGGTAACACATAACTGAGAGAATGAAAGCCTCTAATAGCCCACCCCACATGGTTCACCATGAGCTGTCCCACCTTCAATGTGGGGGAGCACCCCTCCATACTCATTCGCTACCGTGAGCACTGGAGATCTGTACATCCTTGTCATCATCCGGGTTCTTTGTCCCACAAGCCAGAAAGATCACCTCTGCTCACATCTACACACCCTGCCCTCTCCAGCTTCCTGTCTGTGCATGTTTCCTGTTACACAGAGAAGAAATAAACAACCATCTAAAGAGGCAGAAAGGGTTTGGTTCCAATTATTTGTCACAAAAGAAATTATTAAGAGTATTTGAGCCTGGCTAGTGGGGCTCAGTGGTTGAGCATTGACCTATGAACCAGGAGGTCACGGTTCAATCCCTGGTCAAGGCACACGCAAGGGTTGCAGGCTCAATCCCCAGTAGGGGGTGTTCAGGAGGCAGCCAATCAAGGATTATCTCTCATCACTGATGTTTCTATCTCTCTCCCTCTCCCTTTCTCTCTCTCTCTCTAAAAATCAATTTTAAAAAACATATTTAAAAATATATACTCTTCAGCTGATATTTGCATGGCTGGGCCCCTCTCATCAATTGGTCTCAGTTGAAATGTCACCTCCTAAGAGAGCCTAGATCCTACCTGTCCTATCTTAAGTAGTTCCTTCATCAGTAAAGAAATTCTCCAGCACATGACCCTGTTCGGAGTCTTCAAAGTGCTTAACACCACCTGAAATTATTTTTACTGCTTTTTTTCTTGTTAGTTGTTTATGTTCCTAACTAGAATATATGTTATACAAGAGGAGAGATTTCTGTCTGCAGCATTCTCCACTCTATCTTCAGCACCTGGATCCCACTCGGTAATCACAAAACATTTTGAATGAATGAATGCAATGGAACCAAACGGATGGTCAGAGATATTTGCAATTGTGATTTTTAAATGTATACTTTTAGACATGTGTTTTACTCAATGCAGATATTTAAGGAGTTGAATACCAGACCCAACAATAACTCTGATGGGAATGTTCCTAAAATGTGCAACTACTGCTCTATTTCTGTTCTGTCATTTTTCACAGGTTTTAAATGTGTCATAAAATATTATTGGGTCAGGGACCAAGCAGGCCACCAGATGGTTGAGAATGATTTATTTCCTTGATTTCAGACCTCTGAACAGAAATCGCAGGAAGAAAGTCAGTTCTTATCTCTGAGCTTACAGAATATGAAAGATAAAAGGGGCCTTGAAGTTCATCTAGTCCAGATTCACTCTTAATTTAAAAACCCATTCTAACACCAATGACCTTGACTTTAATATTTTTTTGCGATAAGACACTCACTATTTTACAAGAGAACCTGTATCACAATTGGACAGATTTTGATGAACAAGCTCTTCCTTCTACTGACTTAAAATTTCCTTCCTGTGACTCTGGCCCTGGGAGCAACAATGGGTAAGTCCAGTTCCTGTTCTGACTGATGAACTTTGAAATACTTGAAGACATCTGAAATACCTCCCTTTAGTACTCACTACTTCAGAATAAACATTCCAAAGACCTCCAACTGTCCCTCTGTCAACTTGTTCTTCTTTCTAGATCCCTCATCTTCCAGGTGGATGATCCCTGGGCACTCTGCAATTAGGAAACATGCATTCCAGGGCAAAGTGGAATTAAGTCTTCTTTTTAATGATGGACTTAATTGTACTTGTGCCATAAAGCTACTCAGTGATTCATGTTGGCAAGTCAACTATGCATATAATGATGCACTGTAACATTACCAATATCAACATCTGTTATTAATTAGAAGTGCAAAAGCAGATTACTCTGACATCATGAACCTCCATCTCTGCTGGAATTCTGTCTAAAGAAATATCTCATAACTGACAATGCCAGCTTGCTACTGAAAATATGAAAAACGTTTTGAATAATCCGGGCCATCAAATTTGCCCAGGCACAACAGTGTGGCTTCTTTCCAGCTTAAAATCCATGGAACAAGCAATTATCAACATCCTGAAAGTAAAGAATCCCATTATAAATATTACTAGTGGAGATCATTAAGATAAGCTAGTAAAATTGAACTGTATTTTTACAAGAAATTTTTATTAAATGTTAACTGCATGCTTTTCAACTAAATATAGTAAAACTGAAATAAAGATTTTGTGGGAACATCTGGGAAATTGATTCACGTTTTGTTATTCTCATGGTCTATATATATATATTTATATATTAGAGGCCCGGTGCACAAAATTCGTGCACTGGGGGATGGGGTTCCCTCAGCCAAGCCTGCCCCTCAGTCTGGGAGCCCTCAGTGGATGTTCTACTGATGGCCACAGTCTGGCAGCAGAGGCTCGGTGCAGCCGTCCCCGTGTGTGTGTGTTTTTGTGTGTGTGTGTGTGTGTGTGTGTGTGTGTGTGTGTGTGTCTGCGGGGGGCCTGCCCCCCGCCCCGCCCC
>NW_005371734.1:371941-383967 GCF_000412655.1 Myotis brandtii
CTCCACTGCATGTTGTACTCTCCCTTGAGCTGTGGCCAGGGTGGGGCGCCCTTTCCTGCTGTGGGATCCCCAGGGCTACCCAGGGACAGGCGCACAGGGGGACTGGCTGCAGGCCGCCCTTTCCTGCTCTGGATCCCTGCAGTGACCCAGGGGTGGGCACACATGGGGGCTGGCTAGAGGCTGCCCTTTCCTGCTCCATGATCTCTGGGGCAATTCCACGGGCAGGCGCACAGAGGGGCTGGCTAGAGGCCCCTCTTTCCTGCTCGGGGATCTCAGCAGTGACTCAGGGGCAGGCGCACACAGGGGCTGGCTGCAGGCCGCCCTATCCTGCTCTGTGATCTCCGTGGAGATCCCATGGGCAGGAGCACACAGGGGCTGGCTGCAGGCCGCCCTATCCTGCTCTGTGATCTCCGTGGTGATCCCATGGGCAGGAGCACACAGGGGCTGGCTGCAGGCCGCCCTATCCTGCTCTGTGATCTCCGTGGTGATCCCATGGGCAGGAGCACACAGGGGCTGGCTGCAGGCCGCCCTATCCTGCTCTGTGATCTCCGTGGTGATCCCATGGGCAGGAGCACACAGGGGCTGGCTGCAGGCCGCCCTATCCTGCTCTGTGATCTCCGTGGTGATCCCATGGGCAGGAGCACACAGGGGCTGGCTGCAGGCCGCCCTATCCTGCTCTGTGATCTCCGTGGTGATCCCATGGGCAGGAGCACACAGGGGCTGGCTGCAGGCCGCCCTATCCTGCTCTGTGATCTCCGTGGTGATCCCATGGGCAGGAGCACACAGGGGCTGGCTGCAGGCCGCCCTATCCTGCTCTGTGATCTCCGTGGTGATCCCATGGGCAGGAGCACACAGGGGCTGGCTGCAGGCCCCCCTTTCCTGCTGTGGGGTCTCTGGTTGCTCATCCCTGGTGGGAGGGCCTGTTGGGGGCATGACTGCCTGCTGAGGGGCTGCAGTTCCTTCCAGTGCTGGGGGATCTCCCGAGGGAGAGCCGGTTGGGGACCTGGCCAGTGGCAGATAGCTGGGGTCACGCCTACCAGCCCTGGGTCGGGTTGCACAGGGGTCGCCCGCCATCAGGGTCACAGATAGCAGGCCCAGATGGCGGTGGGGCAGGCAGAATAGCACTGTCCCATCCTGCCTGCAGTATGCAAATTAGCCGCCATCTTTGTTGGCTGTTAACCGCCATCTTGACTGGCAGTTAATTTGCATATCGCTCTGATTAGCCAATGGGACGGGTAGTGGTCGTACGCTAATTACCGTTTTTCTCTTTTATTAGATAGGATATAGATATAGATATAGATATAGATATAGATATAGATAGATATAGATATATGCGACCATTACTACCGACCAGAATGACCAGTTGACTGGTCACTATGACGCGCACTGACGACCACCAGGGGGCAGATGCTCAATGCAGGAGCTGCCCCCTGGTGGTCAGTGCGCTACCCAGCCAACCTCCTGCAACTGGCCAACCTCCCCCGGCCCCTCCCCCTGGCCGGCCAACCTCCCACAGTCCCTACCCCTGTCTCTCCCCCCTGCCAGCAGGCCCTGATTGGCCCAGCCCCAATTGGGACTGGGTGAGACGGCCCCGAACGGCCCTGATCACAGGCCAGGCCTAGGGATCCCACCCATGCACGAATTCGTGCACCAGGCCTCTAGTATTAGTTATACTCATATTATCAGTATTAATCACTGAATAAAGTAAACATTACTATACATGGGGGTATAGTCCAATAATTTCCCATACTGACTTGCCACTCCTAAAAACGAACAAATGAATGAAGTTTACACAGGGTAAGTTCATAGGTTTCAGTTCACATGTTTACACTTGTACCTATACTGTAATCATCTGTGTGTGTGTTTTTAAATCTAGTGGTGTTGTAATGTGTTTGAATGTCCACAGTTATGCTTGCGTTTAATATTATCTTAGAAATGTTCAGCACTGCTTCTGCTTAATGGAATAAGCTCGCCATCCCTGCTACAGACACCAGCCAATATTCAGCTTTCACCCAGAGCACAAGATACAGCACAAACACCGAGGAACTCAGAGACACTGACCCAACAATTCTTTGTTCAATATACAAGACCTTGGATATTCTTTTTTATTCAAAGCCAAAATGTAATATGCTTCAAATGATAATATCCAAACACAATGCCTCTCAGTAGTATGAGGCATGACTAAAATTATTTTGGTTATCTTTTAAAATAAACAACCTGAGTCATTCAGCTGTTTCAACAATTCTTGTTATGAGTTGAACTGTGTCCCCTCCGAATGCTTATGCTGAGGTCCCAATCCCCACTAACTCAGATCGGATCTTACTTAGACACAGAGTTGTTGCAGGTGTGATCAGTTAAGATGAGGTCAGACGGGAGAAGAGTGAGTGACTAGCATCCTTCTAAAAAGGGAAATTTGGAGACAGACACAAACAAGAGGAACTCCGTGGGAAGGTGAAGGCAGAGAGCAGGCGAAGCTTCTGCAAGCCAAGGAGCGCCCATGATGGCCAGCCAACCACAGAAGGTGAGGTGGGTTCTTCCTCCCACCTCTCAGAAGGAACCAACCCTGCCTACACCTCCATCTCAGATTTACAGCCCTCAGAACTGGGAGACAACAAGTACCTGCTGTTTAAGTAGCCCTAGGAAATTAATAAAATTGTGAATCTCTTTAAAAAACACTTGGCACTCTTCCTTGTATGTGCCTTTGGAGCCCAGAGCACTTTACTTTGGATATCCTTCAATGTGGCAGGGTCCTGTCCTCTGAGATGATTTTCTAAACAGCCCAAAGTTACTCACATCTAAGACACGGATGTAAAAGATCATTTATATAAGTATTCCAGTATCTTTTTCAAATATTGCTCCTTCATGCTATAAATTAATGGAGTTGATTCCTGTGCATCTCTAAAATTGATGTAGGCAGACTGGCTAAAAGATGTTTTGAACAATGTGAGTATTTCTAGGAAAAAATGCCTAACCTCCTAAGGTCATGATCTTGAAACACATAAAAAGGCATGTTTTATAAATCCTGATATGATTTTTTTTTACAGTTTCATTCTTTGTAGCATAGTGTGTGTGTGTGTGTGTGTGTGTGTGTGTGTGTGTGTATGTGTGTGTGTGTTGTATCATGAGTGTGTCTGTTAAGGTTTGCAACAGTGCTTTGTGTACCCAGGTGTTTGCAACAGTGCTTTGTGTACCCAGGTGTTTGCCTGGAGATGTATCTGGAAAATGATTCTGGCCCCTCAGCTGAGCAGCGTCCCTTCCATTTTGAGCTTCCACTCTAGATGGAGGCTGCAGTAAAACTTTCGGGAAGGATGGAAATAACCTTACATCTGCCTTGTCCACCACAGGAAGAGCTAACTCGGAGAGGCTGCTGAGCACTTGAAATGGGGCTAGCGCAGCAGAGATGAAAATTGTATTTGATTTCATTTTCATTCAAATGGCCACACGTAGCTCTTGGCTGCTGTACGGGATGGCGTAGTTCTAGATTTTAATTGGGAGAAAAAGAATTCTGTGGCTAAAAACATTTGAAAATCGCCACTAAAAGTGAAGTGATAGGAAAACTTCTGCTAACAAGGAATAAGAGATGATTCGGATAAATTCTTCCAGAAAACACAAATATGCAAGTTTCTTGGGCAGAGGACAATGGATTTTAATTCCAGTGAGCACCTAACTCCATTCAAACAGCTAACTAAAACTCCCACCACTGTTCACTATCCAGCAGGGGGAAGGGAAGAGGAGAGTGGGGTTTCCCCTACACGTTTTAATCTACGTGGAGGTCCTATACCATGTTCCGCTCAGGAACTCCAAAGTGCGTTTTCCTGACCGCCAGAGTCAGCGACACCCTCTGCCTGCATCTGTTTTTAAAGGACCCTGAGGAAGGGGCAAGAGAATTTGATTCTTAGTCAACACATTTTAAAATCCAATTAATTCTAAAACCTAGACCTTCCCAATGCCCTTTGTTAGCATGTGATCAGTGCTCAGATTTGTATATCAATTTTTACCTTTATCCTGTTTTTCCACATGCCAGAGCAAAAATTTCAAGGGCCTTTATATTTGTACAGAAGAGGAAAATTTCACTGGCACGTTGCGGGTTCTATACTTGTCATTAGAAGAAAACTTTTCTCCCCGATCAGCTACACACATACGTCCTTACCTCTTGATACAGGTCACTGAGATCTTCCTGGTGGGCCTGTTTGGAACATCCTGGGAATTCCCTAACGCAGCAGGAATCTGGGGGCCAGTCCATCTCTGTCATTTCCAGCCAGTCGGTGAAGTACACCACTCCGCAGCACTTGAACTGTAAAAGAATACTGGTCAGGCTCAGACACTACACAAATATTTTCTTTATTTATAGGAGGTTAAACGGCAGATTTCTTAAATTTTTGTAGCCAAAGCGAACACTATTCTTCATCACTTAATGATAGGTGTACATTCTCGGTGGATGACAGAAATGTCGTAAAGGAGTCCCCAATGGAACAATTCTGAGCACTAATGCCCATTAACACCTGAAAACAGACCAGGCAGGACTGAGTCCCCCTCCCCCTCTCCCACCCTTAGATCCTCCACAAGTGATCTTATAGCAACAGAGTTCATATGCACAACTAACGAAACAAATACCTCAAATTTTATACTTATCATTAAGCCTCTAGACCCTGAAGAGTAGCTGATCTATCTACGTGTATATGCCTAGTTACCAGTTTAACTGCTTAAAAATTCAAATATGATATTAAAAGTTTCTGTAATCTCCAGAGAAAGGTTTGTTGACCAAAGCTCCCTATGCAAAGATTACCAGACTTGGGTTCATTAACCAAAAAAATCTCCAAAAATGTTTGAGATGTAAACATAAGTTTGGCCAATAAATTTTTATCCATCCAAATAAGATTCTTGAAATAAATGATCATATTCTATCACATATATCACAGAAGAAATGATATTCCTTTAGCTTAAATAAAGTTAGATTTAAGAAAAGTTATTGTTTCTTTTTTCCTTTTCTTTTTGTCTCATTTCACCAAGGTTTTGCAAAAACTTTCTCTGGCCAAGGTTTAGATACACTGCTTAAGGATGAATGTAGATTAGGTTCAGAATAATTAACTATGATAATGTTTTGCCCTTGGGTAGAGAGGGGGTTACTCTTCATAGAGTGAAAAACAAGCACTATGGGCAGTCTCTGAGAAGGACTCTGCCAAGAGTGATTGGCTCTGTAAATTACGTAGCCCAACAGATCCATCCATGCCCAGGATTTACACTGTGCCATAAAATACCACAACCCACCATTTCACAGTTCAACTAAAATCCACTGTGAAGAATTCTGGACTTCTCAAGTAAAATGAAACAAGGAAAATCCTGAAAATGACTATATATTTTTTCATTTGCCTACATATATAATTTTTAAAAGCAAAAATCACCTTAAGAGTATTACAAATGATGAATTACTGAATGCTATGAGTCATACTAAAATTTTCCAAGAAACTTTAAAATATTTTTAGTCATTTCCTTTTATAAACTTGTTCTCAAAGCCATGAATAATATATCTGAGGCATCACAGATGAAGTCAAACATCATTTGACATCACATATTTCAAGTCATTAAGATTCCATAAGAATCTTATGTAGTCAAAAGACTTTACTTTCTAAAAATCATACACGACTTAAAGAGTTCCAAGTCAGTCGTTTAAAAATCCTTGCACTAAGAGAGAACGCGCCTCCCTCATTTCCTAACGACATGTGTTTTTTCTGGTTGATGACAGAAGAATAGCTCTTGGCACATTCTAACCCCATCCACAATAGGGCAGCCCATTCATCAGGCCTTGTCAGGAAATGAGGTGCTCTGCAGAAACTGCTTCTTCCAAATTACTTAAGCATATCACCTTCGGTGCCAAACTTTTAAAATTTTAATGTCACTGAGATATTTTTTCTTTGTACGCAGTTGTTTTTCGTCCTTAGCAGAAGATACTGAACTGAAACTTTTCCCTGAAAACTCCCTTAAGCAAACCCATTATGATGCCACGCATGACTGTGGTACATCTCCCTGTAGTTTTCCTGCCTCCTTCAGAACCACAGTGTGAGGCAGGGCCACTCTTGCCAACATTGTGTCAAAGTCAAGAAAATTCCATCACCGTTTTATACATAAAGAAACTGAGGCTCAGATGGCTCAAGTAACTTGCCAAGATCACAGACTAGCAGGTGGCAGAACCTATTAATCCCAAAGCCTATTCTCCAACCACTATGTTAAAATAAATAAACACATTTTTAAAAGGCAGGAGTGTTTTTTTATAAGGTATTTAATAAGCATCACTAGGGCTTGAGAGTCCCCGAAGCTGAAGGACGTGCACAGAACAGCACTGAAAGAGTCAGGAAAACTGGGGCTGACAGGTCCCTCCTGGTTCTACTATTTATTTTGTTCAAAAGGAATGTTATGGGCTGAATTGTATGCCACCTGAAGTTCATGTTGAAGTTCTCATCCCCCAAATGTGACCATTTTTGAAGGCAGTGTCTTTGCAGAGGTAATTGAATTCAGGTCATCAGGTGGACCCTAAACCCATATGCCTGATGTCCTTCTAAGGAGATGACATTTAAACACAAACACATACAGAGGGAAGCCCACACGAAGCCACTAGGAGACAGCCATCTGCCAGCCCAGGACAGAGGCCTCGGAAAAAACCAACCACGCACGCATGCCTGATGGCAGACTCTGAGCTTCCAGAAATGTGAGACAACGCATTTCCGTTGTTTGAGCCCCCCAGCCTGTGGTACTCGGTTATAGCCACAGCCCTAGAAAACTAGTACGGGTGTGTTTTTTTCATCTTTTAGGATACCCAGAGGTCTTCACCACCTCCTCTGGGGTGAAATAGGCCTATGATACGGAGGAGGAAATTTAGCATGCCACAAATCTAAAATTTGCAATGCTTGTACATTCGCTATCTAAGTGGAACTCCTTTTCCTACCATTTAAGAAAAAGAAAAGTGCTTTGTTTTTTAACCTGGATTATCATGGTCTACATCACAAACCCAAAAAATAAAAAATAAAGAGCTCTGGACACCTTCTACCCAGGGCAGTCGCTGAACACAGCTTCCGATAAATTCCCTAAATGCTTTACTTATTTTCCTTACATGTTGTTTTTAGTACAAATGAACAGTAAACAAACAAAGTCAGGACGAATTTAAATAAACAGGAAATCTGTGTTACAATGATAATGTTCACCATCTCAACAGCTGGAACACAAAGAGCCAGATTTGGAGATTATCTTGGACTTGAACGTCTGCCCATATTCAAGCCAGAGTAACGGAGCAGAGAGCTGGTTATCTATCGTGGAGGACACTGGCCCTCAAGTCCTTTGTGGCCCAGCTCTAAATAAAATGAAAGGAAACGGATATACTTGGTCATCTGGAAATGTCACTCCCATCACAGAGAAACTGCTTGGAAGAGAAGCTTGGTTTGAAGCAAGATCAATGATTAACTTCAAGTCACCAGACTTTAAACATCTAAATATAGTCCCCATGTGCGCAGATGCTTGCATGTAGTGCTATGTGGAAGTTAGGTAAGAAAAGCTAAAAGCCCCTGTACTTTGTAATGTTATTGTTAATAACCATAAGCTAAATAAGATCAAACGTATTTAATCTTCTCAAGAACTCGAGGAGATATTTTATTATCCCCACTTTACATGAGAGACTGAAGCTTCAGAAAGTTAAGTAAATTATAGAAGCTCATGAAATAGTAAGCAGTAGACCAGAATTTTCTGACTAGAAAACTGATGCCTTTAACAACAAATTGACTCCTAATTCTCAAGTGAGAATGATCATTTAAAATTTTAAATGATGTTTAAAATACAAATAGCTCTAAAAGTGATGAAAAATGATCTATTCAAATAGAATGTGGATATTTATTGACTCATGAAAAGGAAACTTCACAGTAGAATGTGGATATTTATTGACTCATGAAAAGGAAACTTCACAGTAGCTTAGTGAAAAGGCTTTTTTAAAAATTTGAAACTATGGAGAAGCATGTGAAATGTAAAGGAAATGGTATATATGGGAAGAAAATCAGAGCCTGGCTTTCCTTGAGGTATTTCTTAATAAAGAATCACACCAGTGGTAACTGAATCACAGGCTTAACTTTTCAGCACAGAGAAAGAGACCAAGGCCAAAGCTTTGAACATTTGTTTTGAAAGCCTGCCATTTATTCTATACCCTTTACCTCAGAAATGGTAGCACTTACCTCTCTCTGAAAAAAATTCCAAGCGTGAGTAAGCCAGCGGTATCTAGGTAAGCCATAATTTGTCATTCTGGCTTTCAAAGTGACCATGTCTGACCACTGTACTGGAAGCTGAAGATAAAAAACAAAATATCAACAACTGTAACACAGCGACACACACTCAGACACACATACATTCACAGATTCACAAACTCAGTCACTCATAGTCTCATACACATACTCACACATACCTGGAATGTACTGTAATTGACAAGTACTTTATATTTGTTGTAGCCTATGTTAACTCAGAGCTACTAAATACTTACTGAACTACCTCTGTGTGTAGGTTTTTGTACTAAATGTAGAGCTATCCTATATAATAAAGGCCTAACATGCTAAGTGTCCGGTTGTCCAGTCGGCCGTTCAACCAATCAAAGCATATTAGTAATATGCTAATGATATGCTAAGGCCACTCAACCACTCACTATGATGTGCACTGACCACCAGGGGGCAGTTGACCGGTCGACCAGTTGCTATGACATGCACTGACCACCAGGGGGCAGATGCTCTAACTGGTAGGTTAGCTTCCTGCTGGGATCCGGCCCATTGGGACTGAGCAAGATGGGCCAGACACACCCTGTAGCCCTCCCGCAGTCTCTCCCTGGCTGGCCAACCTCCTATGTCCCTCCCCAGCCCTGATCGTGCACCATTGGGGTCCCTCAGCCTGACCTGGGCCCTCTCGCAATCCGGGACCCCTCGGGGGATGTTGGAGAGCCAGTTTCAACCCTATCCCGCAGGCCAGGCTGGGGGACTCCACTGGTGCACAAATTTGTGCACCAGGCCCCTAGTGTCATATAAAGCAAAGTAATGCAAAATCAGTTAATGCCAATATTGAGCTCAAGGAGATGACAAGACAAGTACACAGTGTGTTCTACAGACACACCTGAAGAGCTCCTCACAACAAACCATCCCTGCAGAGCAATGCCTTTTGATTTCACTTCAGAAAATTGCTGTTTTTGAAGAGACTCCAGATTATGGTATTAACATAAAGGGGGAAGAATCAAGAAGAAAAAGAGATCAACTCAAGCCTCACTCTGGGATAAGTTTGTGAACCCCTTTTCAAAATGTGGATGTCAGAGGCATTCTGGAATACTAGAAAGATCAGTTCCCAAATCGAAGTGTTGTCTGTGCTTCTATTCTCAAGTCACCTAGCACCGTGTCCCTTGACAGAATGTTTAATCGTGCCAGAGCTTCCGGTACACAACACAACACCTAACCAGAAATCTAGTCAGCACAACAGTCTGTTACCAGCTGCCCCCGGGAGGAAATGAGGCATACAAATCCCAGTCTCATGGCATGTGCAGTACTAAGGTAGCTCTCGGGAGCTGGACGGACATCCGCATCTGACCTATGGTGTCATACAGACCAGGCTTAGACAAGCAAGCTTGACACTAACTCAAGAATTGGATCATTTTGGAAATCTTATTTTAAAAAATAATGATATCAATAGGGGTAGTTTAAAAATTCCTGACCACAGATATTCTTCATTTTCCCCCCTTTGTTAGTTTTCTTTTTGATTGCTTGGAAATGCACAGTGCAAAAGAAAACAGCCCAACACTTGGGCACAGAACACTGTTCCCTACATAACGGGCTCAGTGTTCATGGGGTTTCAACAAAGCTCAAGGAACAAACCGAAGCTCAAGCTACTCACTATAAATTATGATTGTCTCCTACCCTTTTGAGCATAAAATACATGAAAGTGAAATGAATTCTCCAGAAATTTATCATCTGACCTAATATCATTGACAGGTTTTTTTTGAGAGAAGAAATAACGAATAAGAGGTCACAATGTATGGAGAAAGAACAGAGAAACAGTCTGATGTCAAATCTTTTGGTTTGGTGATTAGGACAGTCTTATTTTTAATATTAGTGTCATCTGACCTAATATCATTGACAGGTATTTTTTGAGAGAAGAAATAACAAATAAGAGGTGACAATGTATGGAGAAAGAACAGAGAAACAGACCGTCTGATGTCAAATCTGTTGGTTTGGTGATTAGGACAGTCTTATTTTTAATATTATTTTCCAAAATAAAAATAAGTTGTTTCGCCCTTTTGGCCACAATCAGTCCTGAGACCAAAAGTGGCAAGAAACAGAGAAGATCACTGAGGTTCTGGAATAAAGTACTGTGATCTTGTCCTTAAGGAAAACACTCATTTGCTGGCTCCTTGCATGGAGCAGCTAAGAGCACAAAGCCGTCTACGCACAGGCTGGGCTCTGCGTGATTTGGCAGCTAGTAAACTGTAAGGGGACTTTTCACTCACACTGCTGTTAGTGAAAAAAAAAAACACAAGTTAAAAGTATGTTAAAGTTGTTTACTTTTAAACAGGCTTTGCTCTATCCTGGTGAAGGATAGATTAATGGGGAAGATTTCCATAAGCAAAACCGTGATGTATGCCATCAACTGAGATGACAGTCTGCACCCACCAGTACCACTGTGATACTTAAAAGATACTTGCATGCCGTAACAGGTTTGGCTCAGTGGATAGAGTGTCATCCTGCGGACTGAAGGGTCCCGGGTTCGATTCCGGTCAAGGGCATGTACCTTGGTTGCGGGCACATCCCCAGTGGTGGGTGTGCAGGAGGCAGCTGATCGATGTTTCTCTCTCTCATCGATGTTTCTAACTCTCTATCCCTCTCCCTTCCTCTCTGTAAAAAATCAATAAAATATATTTTTAAAAAAAGCTATCTTAAGATACTTACAGATGGTCCCTTAACAGAATAGAAGACAGTATCTACACAGTAAGGATAAATTCCTTTCAATGAACTCAAGTTTCTTAGAATTATATTAGAATCAAAATATTTCCAGTCAAATATATTAAATTAATTCATTTCAAACTGTTTTAACGTAGGAGATTTACCAACATTAATATGACATAAACACCGTCAAAACCATTTTTAAAATCCAGAGAAAGTAAACTCATCTCTAAAAACCCTTTGATTATCAAAAAAAACACAATCAAAAGCTGAGGTGAGGGCATCAATAATTAATAATTATATTTTGCTTGAATGTCAAAGAGACACATGCATTTTTTAAAAACCGAAAAAAATTAAGAGACCATCTCTTTATCAATGAAACACAGAAACTGGACCCTTGAAAACAACTAATTTTTCACCCCCCTTCATATGCAAAGTTTCTAGGGCACGAAGTGAAAATATGATTATCAAAGATAGCACGAGTATTCCTATTTAATAGATTTCGTTTTCAGAAAGTTAGGTTTACATTAAATTACTTAGAATCCACCCCGACTTTTCAATTTTTTATAGAGAAATAAATAATTATAAATCCTCTCTTCTTGCTGAGAGTTGTCACACACTGGGGACGCTTCAGAGGGCTTTCCAGAGGGGTTCAGGGTAGAGGCAGTTGTCAAAGCATCATTTACATGTAAATTGGAGTATGCAGAGAACCCACTAGTCTGCAATTACCACTCAGTAATCAAAACAGTGTCACAGCAGATTCAGCATAAAATCTTTAATAACTGCATCAGTACCATAAGCAACTTTAATTTTCTCACACAGCTGCCGAAATGCCGCTCTGAAACAAACACAGAATAATGGGCCTCTCTGCTTAAGAACTCTTACATTTTGCCCTGGCCGGTTTGGCTCAGTGGATAGAGTGTCGGCCTGCGGACTGAGGGGTCCCGGGTTCGATTCCGGCCAAGGGCACGTGCCCGGGTTGTGGCCTCGATCCCCGGTGGGGGGCATGCAGGAGGCGGCCGATCGATGATTCTCTCTCATCATTGATGTTTCTATCTCTCTCTCCCTCTCCCTTCCTCTCTG
>NW_005371734.1:385421-394186 GCF_000412655.1 Myotis brandtii
GCCCTGACCAGGGCCAGGGATAGAGCCTGCAACCAAGGTACATGCCCTTGATCAGAAATGAACCCGGGATCCTTCAGTCCACAGGCCAATGCTCTATCCATTGAGCCAAACTAGCTAGGGCTCAAATACTTTCATAATTAATTCATTCAAAAACCTTATGAAATGTATAGGTCTATCTCATTTTACAAATGAGAAAATTAATGCAAAAAGTAGACAACGCGAGTTGCTCAAGAACGTGCATAGTAAATTTTGGAGAAGTTGCCAGCCATGTTCTCTATGGTATAACTTGTCACCTCTTCGGTTGTGCAGATAACTTTACAGAAGTAAGTAGTAAAAATGTGAGAAAGAATGGGTTCTCTGAAGGTTCTCTGCACTAACTGCAACAGAAAGAAAACAGTGCCACTGTTCTCGAATCTTCCACTCGGCTTCTGATGCAGGGTCAGGATGGGGGTACCAGGTTGTGATGATTATTGATTATTTCCTGTCACTGGAGTGGCAACTCCCTTAAGGCCAGGAGCTTTATTGTGTTCCTCATCACAATGCAGGTGTTTAATAAAAGCATAAATGAAAACAGAGCAGATGGCTACGGTGGCCAGGGACCGGGAGCTCCCTGCGGCTGGGTGATCGGGAGAGGCCCCTTCATGCAGGGAATCTTTAAGGTGGATCCGTGATGACAAGGAGAAGGTGATGCTGTGAAGGTGTGTGGAAAAGCAACCAGGAAGAGGCAATATCAAAAGCAAGGCCACCTTACAGGGTGAGCTAGTCAATTAAGAATTCAGAGGTACCTGGAACACAGAGGGGGTGGGAGAGGTACAGGGCACAGATTTACTTGACCTTACAACAAATTAAATCTAAAATGTAATTCAAAGAAAATATTTTTTTTTTGTAAATGATGCTGCAGCTTCATGGTCAGCGGTCTCTGATTCATTTCCAAGGGAAACTTTTAATATAGCATAAGCAGATCAACTGCATTTATTCTTATATTTTCTTGTTTCTTTGTTTGTTTGTTTAGAGAGAGAGGAAGGGGGAGGGAGAGAGAAAAACATTAGCCTGTTGTTCTACTTATTTATACCTTCATTGGTTGACTCTTGCCTGAGTGAACCCTGACTGGGGATTGAATGAACCTGCAACCTTGACGTATCAAGATGGCGCTCTAACCAAATGAGCTACTCAGCTAGGGCTGCATTTTCTTTTTCAGTGAGCTCTGAGTCCTAGATAAAGGCATCCTCATGTTGGTTTTTGCACAAAGAATCACTCTGCCATTAATTAGTTTAAGGGCTGGATCTAATTGAGGCATCTATTAGGCACGGTACTAATCCATCGTTTCAATAAAACAAAAACTAACCAAGAATTAAGCAAGAGCTCTGCTGAGCTCTGTTATGGTTGGAAGTGTACTTCTGTGTTATATTTCACTACAAAACCATCGGCTGTCCTCAGCAGTATTGGGAACATGTATACATATCTCTGGTAATGGTGTTCACATGTGTCTCTCGTGTTTCTTACGTTCCTGGTGCACGTGGTTTCATGAGATGACCTGTACCAACCAAGTCTGAAGATCTAGTCTCTTCTTTCTTCTCCTTAATGTTATCCTTCTAGAATGGTGTAAAGAGCTCTGAATTCAGAGTCAAAAGACTGAAGTTCAAATACAGCTCTGAAACTTTCTGTGACCTTCTGGCAAAATCATTATACTGCCCTGGCATCAGTTTGTTCGTCTGTATAATGAAATTAAAAATAAAGCTTTCTTTACTGCTATCAAGGTTGATTTGATAAATGGGAAAGTGCTTTGAAAAAATGTAATCCTCAACCAAGGATATTTTTCCATTGATTTTTTTTTTTAAAGAGAGAGTGGAAGAGAAAGGAAAAGACAGAGAGAAATATCACTTGATTGATTGCCTCCTGCATGAGCCCTAACCAGGACCTGGGCCAGGGAGGAGCCTGCAACCAAGGTATGTGCCCTTGACCAGAATCGAATCTGGGACCCTTCGGTCTGCAGGCTGACGCTCTATCAAACCCGCTAGGGCTGAAAACTTTTAAATTTCAAAGTTGTGAAGTATGATTTCAACACTATTCTGAACTAGTTTGTGAAACACAATCCAATATTGACGTCCATTTCTCCCGGACATAGCCTTCATTTCCAGCAGTGTGCCGCAGTGTCTTCCTCATCATTATTTCCCAGGATTTCATCTCTGTTCTTTACCATTTTACTTTATTCCATCTTCCATGTATCAGGGTTTCTCTGTCGGCTGCACATCAATCCTCAGAGGCTTCGGCGTTTAAGCCAGTTGGCTGCCTCCCCCACAAGTCTCAGCGCTCACTGATCTGCCAGACCACCAGTTCTGACTGGCAGAGAGCCTATCCTTAAACATCATTTCATCCCCAGTGTCTAAACAGTAGCTGTCACACAGCAGGTATTCAATAAATGTCAGTGGAAATAATGATCAGCTTACCAACTAAAAAACAAACAAAACAATTTCAGATTTCCTTGAGTTTCTCTAAAGAGAGTTTCTGGCTAACATTTGACTCCCTTTGACTTCTGCTTACACATTTCTATTTTAAAGATTGCCTCTGTTTTACTATGTGTCTTTCATGTGGATTATACTATGATAAACTAGTATGCCTTTAAGCATTTAAGACAATTTACAAGGCTAAAGAAAAGAAACAATATACAGACTCTCCCCATATATCCTGGGTTACTATTATCTAAACATTTTAAACAAATGAGGACTGGGAAAGTGTGTGCTGAGACAAGGAAATGAGAATGCAATTATTTGCATGATAAACTATTTTATTTGCTTTAAATATTATTCAATACAGAGTTCCTTAAAATAGCTAAGTTCTCCTACTGTAATTAAAGTAAAATTTGTGTTATACAAAGAAGTTTTATTCCTAAACATAATGTTCATTAAAAAAAAATTTAATCAAGTCAGGCAAGCTGATAATAGGACACAGCCCCAAAATGATGTAATTAATTTGTGATTGTTTTTCACCAAATCTCTCAAGCTGAGGATAATTACTTTTAGTTAAAATGTGAGGGCCCTTGCCCTGGACAAGTGGTTCAGTAAGTTGGAGCTTCATCCCATACACCAAAAGGTGGCGGGTTCAATCCCTAGTTGGGATGCTTATGGGAGGGAGGCAATGGTTGATGTTTCTTTCTTTCTCTCTCTCTTCCTCTGTCCCTCCCTCGCCCCTCCCTCCCTTTTTTCTCTCAAATCAATAAAAACGTATCCTCAGGTAAGGATTAAAAAAAAAAAAGAGTGCCCTCACTGGGTTATAGATAATAGATTTTATAAAACACTGTATGTGAAATTGCTTCGTTGATTTTTTTTTAACTATACAAATGGAAGAACACGGGCTCTGAAATAAAAGAGACCTGGCTTCAGATTCTGACTCCTTACATACCAATTGGATGACCCTGAGCAAACCACTAAGCCTCCGTTTCCTCCCATGTAAAATGAGAATGCTAAAACTGCCTTGCAGTGTTGTGCTAAGGATTCAGGCAGGTCAAGTGCTGGCTCACGGTAAGCACTACCTAAAGATAACCGTAATTAACCAGATCACAGTATCTGTTAGAATATAAACTCCATGAGGACAAGAGGTATCATACAATGCTTTAAACACTTAACTCACTGCCTGACATAGGGCACATACCCAATGCACATTTCCTGAATAGATGTAACTAGGCTTGGAGGTGGTGAAGAAACTCTTTATCTCCACCTCAGACTATCAGTGTCATTCTCACTGAAGCACAAGGGAAATCCCTGTCCAGTGCAAACATAGCTGGTATTTTTCAAAACATCTTTATTGGGAAACTAAAGCAGGAAGGGTGTGGAGGGTGTGGAATCCAACTTCTTTTATTAAAATGCTGAAATCAACTTGTCTGTTATTTTAAACTGAAGTTGACCAAAGAATGGCAAGAATGGCAAAAGCTACCAGTGTCTTTGTCCCCTGCAAGTATTTGAGGAGAAAGGGAGGGGCATAAAAATCTCACTTTCCCATTTAAGCCCCTCATGACTTGTAGGTAAATTCATCCCCCAATAGAAATAAAGGAAACTCATCCCCCCTTTGAATGTTTCATCACATTATATGTGTACAGACAAAATAGTAAAATCTCAAGGAAGTCCTTTCTTAAAGAAAAGTTTATTTATCAAAATGATTGGGTTCCCTGTCACTCCCACTCCCCAGGATTTTCTAACAGAGAAAGCAGACTAAACATCTGCGCTTATCCCTTCTCCCTCTTGAAATTTCACTGGAAAAACAATAAAGTGATATTTTAAAAGGTATAAACCTGCCAGGCCAGTGTGGCCCAGTGGTTGGGCATCAACCCATAAACCAGGAGGTCACAGTTTGATTCCCAGTAGGGGTACATGCCTGGGTTACAGGATCAATCCCCAGTAGGGGGTGTGCACGAGGCAGCTGATCCATGATTCTCTCTCATCATTGATGTTTCTCTCTCACTCTCCATTTCCCTTCCTCTCTCTGAAATAAATAAAAACATATTTAAAAAGTATAACCCAGAGATAAAGGAAAAGAACAACAGCAAGTATATTTTGGAAGGTGCAAAGAACATGGAAAACTAGCAAATTGTTCAGCAGTCCTTCAAAAGCTGAATGCTTACCCAGTAGTGGGGAAAGTTTGAAACAACCTTATTCACACTACACAGCCCTCCAATGCTCAGGTTTTGGCAGTCCCAGATACTTCTGGAAGGTACGGCTAAAAAGAGGATGATTTATTGAAAACCTGTTTTGGAAGAAGTTAGAACCCAAAGGTCCCTCCCCATGTTATGCAACTGAGTGACTACCCACCCCCACCAACATAGGAGTTGGAGGGGTCATTGTCCTGTGGAAACTGTAAAACCGAGTCTCAGGATTGGAGACAGAAGGTACAGTGGAGGATAAAGTACAGAGAATTGAAGTTCAAATTTACATGCCTTTTCCACAGAGGTTCAAAACTCAAATCATACTAAAATAGCATTGGATTTCCCAACAAAAATATTGGAAGCTAGAAGACAGTGAAAGAGGTTCTTCAATATCCTGAGGAAAAACATGATTTCTAACCTATAATTCTATAGCCATCAATATGAACACATAAGGCTATCTAAAGCCATTCTTAGGCATACAGGCTTTTTTAAAAAAATCTACCTCCTCTATTTGCTTTTTCAGGAAACTACTGGAAGATGTCTCCCTAAAATGAGAGCCTAAACAGAGGATGACAATGGCTTTGATACCAGGAAACCTGGGACCTAAAATAGGAATGAGGCCAAAAGAAAATCCCAGAAGAATAGTGTGATGAGAAGCTCTACTGACAGGAGCAGAGCAAGGAGGATAGGCCACTTGCAGAAGGTCACCAGGGCAAAAGCCCCAGGAGCCTAGCAACAAGCAAAACTGGGAAAACAAGAATTCACCCCCAGGGTAACCTTTCCTCCACTAGCATACCCTTGGTCAGGCAGTTTGGACCCTGACCTTTCATATCGCTGGTCATGCAGTCATGCAGTTCTGCCCTCCCCTGACCTTTCCTCCCAGGGCATGTTGCTAGTCATTCGGTAAATCTATTGGAAGAGGAACAAGGGACTGAAGATTGGCCTCATGGGACTCCCATGCAGGCCTTTGCACCACTCCCTTTGAGAAGGCAAGTCCAGAGCAGATAAATCCCCCTCTTGGCTGCACCACCGTAACCACACCTGCCGTTGGCTCGCTTCTGGGCAGATTGACAGTAAGAAGCAGGGGAGGTCTACGTGCGCGCGCACCTAGCACTCTTTCTCCTTAGTCCAGGACTTTCCCCTAGGCCCATGGTCGGCAAACTGCGGCTCTCGAGCCACATGCGGCTCTTTGGCCCCTTGAGTGTGGCTCTTCCTAAGCCTTAGGAGTACCCTAATTAAGTAAATAACAATGTACCTACCTATATAGTTTAAGTTTAAAAAATTTGGCTCTCAAAAGAAATTTCAATCGTTGTACTGTGGATATTTGGCTCTGTTGACTAATGAGTTTGCCGACCACTGACCTACTCTGTCTTCTTTACCTAATTGTCATCAGGGAGACAGAATCGTGCACATTCTAGCTTTATCAGGGTTAAATAAGATGACTCACATGGTCGCCATAAAGGGTGCCATGAAATTGACTCTGCCTCCCCTTAGTTTGTATGTTGTCTTTTCTAGTTGGATGGCTGAAAGGAGTCCACATTGATAGGCCACAGCTCGGCCTCTGGACACGGCTCCATGGCTGTTGAGCCAACCTGTGCCCTGTTCTTTGACAGAGGTTCTCTGTGTTTTCCAGGTGGTAATAAGCATTCTGCTTATTAATAGGATGGGTAGACAACTGACTAAAAGGGGAAAACTGCTGAATTAATCAAATCAGTCTCACAGAACTCACCAATTTTCTGTACAGGGGAAGTTGTCCTCCATAACTTAGAACTAGACTTAATTATTACTGACTTAAGAAGTTTGGATACTTACATAATTGAGGTTACAGCAATGTAGAAAATCGGGGCATTGTTGTAAGGGCCAGACTCAAGCAGCTGAGAAAGAGTAGATGGAAAAATGACCAACTCTGGCCTTAGACCATTGTTCACCCACCATGAAGTAATTTATTCACAAAATAAGTGAAAGGCTGAGAGCTACATAATTCATCTTAGGAAACTCTTTTTCAAAATTGGTCAAAATTAAATGGTAAGACGTATATTTCAGTTATATTAAATTGATTTTTGTGGACCATCTAATTTCCAGATTGGAAAGATAATAAAACACAAATCTGTTGGCCCGACCATGTATCTATATTATCTGTACACGGCAAAGGGTGGCAGCATATGGTGGATACAGAATGAGGTTTGTCTTTGCTTATATGGGGTCCCAGTCTGCCTGAGGCTTTCCCAGTCCATCCGACCCCCTTTCACTCATAAGGGTTCTGATTTAGACAAAGTATTTGCTACAGTATTCCTGAAACACTCCCCTTGTGTGTTTGAAATTATTTTATTTCCAAAAGCTATACTTAACTTTTAAGGAGTTTGAATAGAGTGAGGCCCCCATGTTATTGGTACCGGGGTGGTCGGCTGATAGTTTTCTAGATTCTATTCAGAAGCCAAAAGATCCTGGAGACTGGGAACTCTGGAAAGGGCCCTCCCAGAGGGGTTAGAGGAAGGACACCTCCCCTGACCCTAGTGGGTGTTAACAGACAGCTTGCAGAGAAAGAGTGATGGTTATGATAAAATATGAGTGCACACATTTTGGTCTCGGTCAGAGCTGGGTTTGACTTCTGCCCAGCCATTTCCAGGCCACAACATTTTAGGAGAATCACTTTTTTGAGCCTTCACTTTCTTCATCTATAAAAGGGGGATAATGATAGTGCCCATCACGTAGGGGTATTTTGAGAATTAAATGAAATATATGGTGTGTAATGGTCCAAGCTTAGTGCCCTACACATGGAAAGTGTTTAATAAACATTAACTCTTACTTGTTAGTGTTATTTGGGTAAATCCTACTTTTGCCTGCAAAGAAAAAAATTCAGCAGCCATTTGATCCACTGGGAATGGTTGTTAGGAAAGGTAATGTTTTCGATCTTTGAAAAGTGTTTTTCGGTGCCTTTGACCAGATTCACTGATTTTTGTATATGTCACAGATCCTGCAAAGCTTTTCCTGATGGGCTTGTCCCTAAAAAAGGTTGGTAGCCAAAGGATGTTATATATATTTATATTTTTACATTAAAAAAAAGTTATTCAAAATGGCTGAAAATTGTAAATAGCCCAATTATGGTTCATGGTTATCAGGACTAAAGTGGGTGGATGACAACTGGAAACTATATGCTCAGAAACCATCATCCTTTTGCTAAACGTTCTTTTAGAAGCTCAAAATAGGAGTGCTATAATGAAATAAACAAGTGTATATTTAAATGTAATTTATAGACCATCCCAGAGGTCTCTTTCACCAGACCCTGTTTGGAAATTTGGATCTCTCCTGCAATGTTGCTTATTAAAACCACACATACAGTCTGCTCAAATCATTGTGGGGTGAATTACTTCCCAGGATAGTTAATTTAAATCACAAAATTATGAAGCTTACGATCGATAATTCTCTCTCATCGTTGATGTTCTATCTTTCTCCCTCTCCCTTCCTTTCTCTGACAATCAATAAAAACATATTTTTTTTAAAAAATTTGAACTTAGAATTTTATCTTACAGGCGGTGTTGTTCAATGATGAAGACCTGAATTTTATTTATTTGCAGGAAAGAGATATGTATGATCAAGGGTGAGGCAAAAGTAAGGTTATTGTTGTTCGTATGGAAAATAATACAATCTTATATAATAAAAGCCTAGGTGGCATCACGCACGACGTCATCACAAGATGGCTGCCTTAAGATGGTCGTCATAAGATGGCCACCACAAGATGGCCAGCAGGGGAGGGCAGTTGGGGGTGACCGGGCCAGCAGGGGAGGGCAGTTGGGGGCAATCAGGCTGGCATGGGAGGGCAGTTGAGTGTGATTGGGCTGGCAGGGAAGGGCAGTTAGGGGCGATCAGGCCAGCAGGGGAGCAGTTAGGCATCAATCAAGCCGGCAGGGGAGCAGTTAGGGGGTGATCAAGCTGGCAGGCAGAAGCTGTTGGGGCATACAGGCAGGCAGGCAGGCGAGCGGTTAGGAGCCAGCAGTCCCGGATTGTGAGAGGGATGTCTGACTGCCGATTTAACCAACAGTCGGGGATCGGGCCTAAACCAACAGTCGGACATCCCTGAAGGGTGCAGGCCAGGCTGAGGGACAACCCCCCCCCCCCCCCCCAAAATTTC
>NW_005371734.1:395764-400815 GCF_000412655.1 Myotis brandtii
CCCCCGGGGAGCGGGCCTAAGCCAGCAGGTGGACATCCCCCGAGGGGTCTCAGACTGCAAGAGGGCACAGGCCGGGCTGAGGGACCCCCCCGAGTGCACAAATTTTTGTGCACTGGGCCTCTAGTGACTATATAAAATTTAAAATATGTAAAATATCAATATACTTATCCTATATAATACTAGTAAAAGCCCAGCGACCAAACAGCAGAAGGACCAGAATGACCAGTTGACCAGTTGCTATGATGCACACTGACCACCAGGGGGCAGACACTCAACACAGGAGTTGCCCCCTGGTGGTCAGTGCACTCCCACAGCAGGCTGATTCCCGCAGGCCACGCAGCCCATCAGTGCACGAATCCTGTGCACCAAGCGTCTAGTATGTATGTAAGTGTATATGCAATTGTGTGTACGTGTGAATACACACAGGTATGGATGCCCAAATCATTTATTGTGCAAGAGATTTACATATATTATATACTTTACTCCTCAAAAAATATTACAAAAATATCAAATTCTATTTTGTTACAAGAGAAAGGGGAGCTAGGTGCTTCCATCCATAATTGAGAACAACAGAACACTAAGTTGTTCAGAGCACAGGTTTGGGAACCAAACATCTGAGATTTGGATTCCAGCTCTACCACTTCATAGCTCGCAAACCACTTCATCTTTCTGTGTCTTATCTATAAAATAGGGACAACATAGTGCCAACTTCATAGTATAGTTGGGCGAAGTTAATGAGTCAATACATTAGAGCACACATAATATTGGTTAGCACATAGCACATATTATGTTAGGGATGTTGGTGGTGGTGTTAGCAATACCTCACAATTCAACATGTACACCCCCATCTTCTGGACACACATGCAATACATGTTCACGCATGTATATACAAAACCTTTCTTGTCTTTGAACTAAGAAGGAATGACCTAAAACCCCTATATTCCCATCTTTGATATTTTCCAGTAGGAAAAAAAGAAAGACTTCCAATAATATCAAAAAATTAAGGGTGGCCAAAATTATTCCTTTATTTTTTCCTTCCTCCTAATATGGCTAGATAAAGGCACAAATGCTGCTTTAATTGATATGTCAAAATCCTCAAAAAATTATATCAAAATTCCATCTTTTGTTCTTAGATTTTGAACTTATATTAAGTGAATCAGATCAGCTTTTTTTAAAGTTCATTAAAAAATTAATTTTTGTTCTTATTCACATTTTAGGTTTTTATAAAATATATTTTTATTGATTTCAGAAAGGAAGGAGCGGGAGAGAGAGAGAAAAACATCAATGATTAGAGAAAATCATTGATCGGCTGTCTCCTGCACACCCCACACTGGGGATCGAGTCTGCAACCCGGAAACCCCAGGAATCGAACTGTTGACCTCCTGGTTCATAGGTCAATGCTCAAACACTGAGCCATGCCAGCCAGGGGCATTTTACAGTTTTTTTAATGAAGTATAGTACCATGTAGCCAATGAGTGCTTACCAGTTCATTAAACTAAACTTTGATAAAAGCACTAATAAGTTAAAGTGATTTATTTTCTTTTTACAGCTTCACTTCTTTACTGTTACTAATTGATATTAATAACATTTCTAAGAACGTAATATTTGATTTTTCAAAAAATATTTCAAATAATTTTTACTTTTGGGAAGATGGATTATTTTTAAATTTTCATTTCTAACATCAATCTAAAGAAAACAAAAATAAATAAATCTGCCCTTAAAAAGCCACTTAATTTACTGAGGGCGTATATTTATTGAGAATATTAAACTTAATAAGCAGTGGACAAATATAGGAAAAAATACTCTTGTGTAGTAAGCCTTAAACTGAGCCTCATTCTATCCAGTTTCCTGCCACAAATAGACAAAACAGTTATTTTTAAACTGTTTTTCTATATAAATGCCAGCTAGGAAAGAATTTTTATATTAAAACAAAGATGTAACATCTTTCTTGAACATTTACATGTTTCTCTGTGTAAGCAAGCAGATAATCAAGTGTCACAGAACCGCCTCACTGAGAACATATTTCACTGGCAGAAGCGTAAAAACTATAAATACTAGAAGGTGGTTTTAACCTGCTACTCTCTCAATTTATAACTAAAAACATAGATCCTTTTTTCATAACTAACATTCAACATACTTTGAAACTGCAGAAGTCAGATTAGCTTATCCTTGAAAATTAGTACAGTCTGAGATTCAACTCCCCCAAATAAAAACTATTTCAAAATATAACATACTTTACTGTATATTTTAGTATTTTTAAAACATGGTGCCTTTTGACTCCTAGCTACATGCTACACAACCAACACTTTTGATAAACAAAAAGTTTGATGAAAGGCCTGCACTCACTAAGTGATAAATGGTAAACTCCAGGCTCTCCCCTGTCAAATACTAAACCCTGCAAGCCTTCAGTGCTAAGTACGTCTATGTCAGTTGTTTATTTTGCCTTTCCCAGTGATTGGAGGTTTAAAAATATTGTATTACTTATAGCTAGTAAATAAGAGAATTCCAGTGCCAAATATTTGTACAAGATAATGGAACAGCCGACATTCTGTTAAGAATCCACTGGGACTAAACTAACAGTTCAAGAGCCCTCGCTGCTTAAAACACACCTACACATGCCTCTGTTTTAGTCTCCTCTTGAAATGATGTCATAGCAGACGCAGGCTTGGTACTTTCTCAAGGCCAGTATACACAGTTTAAAAAGAAAAGGCAACATTAAATATCCGTCTAATTGAGAAAAAGCTAGAACTACGAACCAGTTTTTGAAGAAACAAAGCCGTGTAATTCCTGAGCCCATGCAACAATTCAAGCTAAAGGAAGAAAGTACTGGTATGCTGTGGTCCGTTGCTCATGCTTATATTTGAATAAATACAGAAGACTATGTCTAAAATGTGTCTTAATTTACTCCCCTTTTCAATTTTATTTCCACTGGTTATTGCTGAGCCAATTTCTTGATCAAAGATGCTGGGGAAGCTCACATGACTATGTGACTGCTTCATGTGCTGCTCAAACCTTTCGACAGAGAACTGTGTTACACCAGGTTCTGAGGGACTTGGTCAAGTGCTCCCAGTCGCCAGAGTCAGTGGTCTTTATCACACGAGATAAAGCATTAAGACTGAGGCAATAAAGTAGCTGGACACATTAGACAGGTCACTGCATAATCTCTGTTGCTTTGTAAGCTAGGTCTGCATGCTTAGCCCCATCTCAAAAGATTTACAAGCTGCCACCAGTCTCTGAAGAGGCTGTCTCTACATATTATTGGGCCATTCCTCAGAATGCAAGACAGGGATCTTCATCACCAGAACCTGGGCAGGAAAGTGCCAAGAGGAAGGAGCCTTGGAAATATTCTAGAAACACTGCCAGAGTAACACCAGACTTAATTCTGACCCAGATCATGTCTTTCACTCAGACCCGGACAAATATGGCCAGATCCCTTCCAAACATAAGAGGCCAGGAGTTTATGGAAGGCACTGTTATGACACCTTTTTCAAGACAAAAATGTTAGGAAATTGGCAATTTTAAAAGATGATGGTTTGGGGTTTTTTAAAATATATTTTTATTGATTTCAGAAAGGAAGGGAGAAGGAGAGTCAGAAACATCAATGATGAGAGAGAATCATTGATGGCTGCCTCCTGCATGCCCCTACTGGGGATCAAGCCCACAACCCAAGCATGTGCCCTTGACCGGAATCGAACCCGAACCCTTTAGTCCGTAGGCGGACACTCTATCCACTGAGCCAAACCTGCTAGGGCTAAAAGATGTTTTATTAGCTAGAACAGGAACTCATTCTTTAATACCTGCCAATAACTTATGCATCTATCTATGGCTCTGTGTCTCTAAAACTATCTTCTTCTAAATCCTGTTCTTTTATTTTGCCTTTATTTTTCAGACAATATATACATTTGAACTTATGTTTGCATATTCTCCAGAATAACCACACACCTGTTTGTTGAACAAATTAAAGGAAAGATATTTCCTTTAAATTTTAAAAACCCACGCATACAAATATTTATTCTCTTTTTTTGTCATTTTGATAAATTGATTCAAGCAAAAACACTTTCTCCCTGAACCAAAAAATGAATTTGCTTCTTAAAAGAAGAAAGTATAAGAACACAACCTGATTCACAGTCATGCTTACTGTTCAGGGAAAGAACAACTTGTGCGAATAATGATAAAAGCATTAAATTCTCACCTGATTCACCCAAACATCAGTAATTCAGGCTAACTGATAGAAGAAACATTTTAAATTCAACAGAATAAATCACGGAATGATTTTAAAGAAATGCACTTTTGCTACAACAAATATCTGAGTTATAACGTTGTTGAGAAGTAGAGGCCCTTGAAGACCTGCTTTTGTAAACGGGTCAATGATGTCTTGAAGGCACCACATCCACTATCAGTTTGTTCTCAATCAAGTTAAGCAGTTCCATAACGATCCTCTGACACTAATGAATTGTTTATGGCACTCCCCCCCGAGACACACACACACACACACACACACACACACACACACACACACACGCGGAGTCTGGAAATTGCTGTAGCGTTCCAAAGAACTGCTGCTGTCCTCACCCTTCTGCAAGAGTCTGACGCTGGCTTGTTTCCCGAAGAGCATCTTAGCCCAGCAGCCAGTCGCCCATGACTACTTTAGCTTGATAATTATATTTTTGCTATGAAACCTGAACTAAACACACCCAAATCAACAGAATTGCATTTATAATGTACATTTGGAAAACATTCTAAAACATTAGACTTCCCCACCTGAGTACCTTTATTCCTTCATCAGAAAAGACACATTGTTAGAGAATAAAAGTATGTCTTCTATTCTCTCTTCTATTATTATTAAAAAAAAAAAAAAGGTTCTCCGCACTAGCCAGTTTGGCTCAGTGGATAGAGAGCCTTAGCCTGTGGACTGAAGGGTCCCAGGTTCGATTCCTGGTCAGAGCACATGCCCGGGTTGCGGGCTTGATCCCCAGTGTGGGGCGTGCAAGAGGGAGCTGATCAATTATTCTCTCTTATCATTAACTAGAGGCCCGGTGCACAAAAATTTG
>NW_005371734.1:403256-406986 GCF_000412655.1 Myotis brandtii
ATATATATATATATATATATATATATATATATATATAAAATTTACTCAAATAGGCATTGTTGTTGTTGTTTCAGTCTGGCTGTTTTCTGGGGTTTTGTTTACCTTCTTATTTGCAACATAGTATATAGTTGCTTAGACTTGCAGCTGAGAGGCTGGCAAGTGAGGCAGCGAACGTTGGAGTCTGCAGCAAGCAAGCCTCATGCTTGCTTCAGTGCCTGGCTGCCGGCCGCCATCTTGGCTGACAGTTAATTTGCATATACTCACTGATTAGCCAATGAAAAGGGTAGCGGTCGTACACCAATTACCATGTTTCTCTTTTATTAGTGTAGATTAGTGTAGATGTTTCTACCTGTCTCTCTCCTTCTCCCTTCCTTTCTGAAATCAATAAAAATATACTTTAAAAAAACAACAAAAAACGGTCTCCAAATGGGAAGGCACCTTAGCCCAGAGTGGCAAGACCAGGTAGCTATTTTCTCCCAGATAAATAAGCAAAAGGCCCAGGAGCAAGCAGGAACAGACACAGCTACTAGGGCAGCGGTTCTCAACCTGTGGGTCACGACCCCTTTGGCGGTCGAACGACCCTTTCACAGGGGTCGCCTAAGACCATCCTGCATATCAGATATTTACATTACAATTCATAACAGTAGCAACATTACAGTTATGAAGTAGCAACAAAAATAATTTTATGGTTGGGTCACAACATGAGGGACTGTATTTAAAGGGCCAGAAGGTTGAGAACCACTGTACGAGGGGTACATAGCAAAAGAAGATCACTTCACATCACTCTTCAGCTCACAAAACTTCAAACTGCAGAGTACATTTGCACAATACTGACTCTCCCTATCTGGCCCTCGGTCACAGAGCCAACTCTCAGCCCTGAACACTTGGCACACACCTACCTTTGACCTACACATGCCCTTCTCCAAACACACCCTGAGCTTCCGAGTATTATCACTAATTTTCCTCCACTAGCCTTTCAATTCCTCAAAAGCACCTTGCTCCCCTAGCAAGGGCTCTTCTGTAAGCCACGCCCTACTCCCTACCACAAGGCACCAACCTTCTGCACGCTGCCCTCCCCCATCACATCTCAGCTCAACACGTCTCTGTCCCTTCATTAAAGGTTCTCTCTGGAGCAAGGCTATTATTCCTTAGAGTTCATTTAAAATAACTTCAATTATACTGAAAAGACTTTTAAAATTAAAATATTTTCATTATAAAAGGCAAACCTCTCATGGTCTCATTTAAAAGTTAGTAGTCCATGTCTTCGGCTAGCTGTGCAAACCCTGCACAGAACTTGGGATTTTAAAACATTTAAATTCTTGTTTCATATAATAAACACCAAAAAATCATATTTGTACTTAATTAAAAATAATAATTTCATTGGCAAGTATCACCTAATAAAATTCCTATATTTGTAAAGGCAATGTTTCTAAAATGTCTTGCTAGTTGTAATCATTTTAAGGAAATTTTCAGTTTTCACATTTTAAAGTTTTGAAACTAAAATAATGGTAATCTAAAGAAAATTCAGAAATAAACACTTATTTTAGAATAATTCAAATGCATTGCTTAACAAGAATACTAAGTGATGCAACTACAGTGTTTAGACATTTTAAATAAAATTTAAATTAGTGTTTCTGTCATCTGAGCTAAATATATATATACATACACATCTTAATCTGAATACATAACCAGGGCCTGTTATTCTTTATCTTAAAAAGGGAAAAGCTGTATTTTACAATTTTAAAAATGTAAGGTTATTAAATTTGTAAAATTTCATGCAAATAAAGCTTAACTTTAACTCACAAGCTACTGTTTAGTCATCAACTTCATTAGACACTGCACATAAATATTAACCATCATTTTTCTAAAATATTTCTCTGAAAGTTACTTTCCGCATGGGCCTAAATGACTTAATTCTCTCTTCTTTTACATGTGTTATCTGTCCTCTTATTTTAACTCTGTTCATTTAGGGACACTGGATCCTGAGTCATCTAGACAACTCTATGATTTTAAATGAATGTCTATGTTCTGTGTTTGACCAAGGGAGTCAATAGACCGACAATGTGGAAACAGATGAGAATACAAAAACACTGCCCAATTGCTAGATTTGCCTCCAGGTAGCATTTGAACTGGTGAGCAGCATTCACGGCTAGACAAGCCTTTCAATAGCATGTGCTGATAGAGAACTACCTGGCTTTGAACTCTGCATGGACTCAGGACCATCACCCAGTCAATGGATACAGATTAACATGGCTTACATGTAACCAAAGTTATCGCAAATGAGTACATGAAGAAACAGTATGTAATAAAGCTTAAAATGCTTCCTATGACAGAGTACACCACATTATGCAAATGACAGAAATACAAATACTTGACCCATTCATACTTCAAATTCTGAAGTAGGCAAAAAGTCTCATGAGCACTCAAATCCTGTCACGAAGACCCAACACTAAGGGCACAAATTTCACACGGTTGTCCTGGGTCCAGGTTACTGGCACGATATTTACTGTTAAAGACCTCAGCGCACATGCTTTTCAAGGGCATAATTAGAAGCATTCGAACAAACACCACTGAAGCAGCAGGCGTGGTCCGGGAGCTCGGTTGAGGCTCTAGTGCCTACAGAAACGAAATGTACAAACGGCTTCTCTATCCAGGAATGCCGAAATCACCTTCAGATTCCTCTGCTTGAAGTTTTTGTGAGTTTGACAACTATAGTTAACAACTGTGGTTTTTAGAAAATTCTAGTCAACATTGAAAGGATATGTTTCTGTTATATTAAAAAATGCATAAATACGCCCTAACTGGTTTGGCTCAGTGGCTAGAGCAGCCGTGGGCAAACTACGGCCCGCGGGCCGGATCCGGCCCGTTTGAAATGAATAAAACTAAAAAAAAAAAAAGACCGTACCCTTTTATGTAATAATGTTTACTTTGAATTTATATTAGTTCACACAAACACTCCATCCATGCTTTTGTTCCGGCCCTCCGGTCCAGTTTAAGAACCCATTGTGGCCCTCGAGTCAAAAAGTTTGCCCACCCCTGGAATAGACCCTATAGGATAATTATCTAAATCAGTTAGTGAGCGTTTATTGAATACTTTGAAATGTATGCTTTCTTTATGGAGATGAAGTTTAGCATTGAGAAATCAAGTAAATTAAAAAATTGAATATCAGTTGTATATTTTAGATGGAAGTTTGATACATCCAGGCAGACATAACAAAGTGTTCCAATTATATCCATATGATTAAGGCAGAAGGTACACCAGTTTCTTAGGAAGATATGGAGGTCATCTACCTTCTAGTTATATTCATATAATTAATAATTTCTTTTCCGTGTCTTGTCACTTATTTCTAAAATATAAATTTGTCATTCCCATTCCTAAAAACCTTCATGACTCCCCTTACCCATTATGCAAATGACAGAAATACAAATACTTGACCCATTCATACTTCAAATTCTGAAGTAGGCAAAAAGTCTCATGAGCACTCAAATCCTGTCACGAAGACCCAACACTAAGGCCACAAATTTCACACGGTTGTCCTGGGTCCAAGTTACTGGCACCATATTTACTGTTAAAGACCTCAGCGCACACATGCTTTTCAAGGGCGTAATTAGAAGCATTCGAACAAACACCACTGAAGCAGCAGGCGTGCTCCGGGAGCTCGGTTGAGGCTCTAGTGCAGCCGTGGGCAAACTACGGCCCGCGGGCTGGATCCGGCCCGTTTGAAATGAA
>NW_005371734.1:407351-429080 GCF_000412655.1 Myotis brandtii
CCAGTGGGGGGTGTGCAGGAGGCAGCTGATCAATGTTTCTCTCTCGTTGATGTTTCTGACTCTCTATCCCTCTCCCTTCCTCTCTGTAAAAAATAAAATGAATTTTAAAAAATGCATAAATATTGAATACTTTATTTCCAGATGTCAAATAATATAAACATTACCATGGTAGGCAGTTAGACAGGTATGTGCAGAGAAAGGATGTTGGGTCAGGTATAGAAAGTCACCATGGCAGAAAGCCCAGGGTGCCTAGCAACAGGCAAAACTGGGAAAACATGAATTCACCCCCAGGGTAACCTTTCCGCCCCTAGCATATCCCTGGTCATGCAGTTTGGACCTTGACCTTTCATATCCCTGGTCATGCAGTTCAGACCCTCCCCTGACCTTTCCTCCCAGGGCATGTTGCTAGTCATTTGGTAAATTCCTTGGGAAGAGAAACAAGGGACTGAAGAGTGGCCTCATGGGACTCCCATGCAGGCCCTTGCACCACCACTCCCTTCAGCATTTACCCCTAGAGATAACATCTACACCTCAGTTGTGTTTCAGCTCCGGATTCAGAAAAACAGCAAAACCAGACAAGTGATGCCTTGGCTGACATCAGGACCAGCTTCATCAACTAATGACCTGGTGTGACCATCAGTGCAGACCATGTGTGAGAGTCAGTGCAGACGAGGACCCTGAAAGGACACATCTGGAAAGCTGATGAATATTCTACTGAGACCCTCCCCTAAGACCTCCAGGTAAATAGCCTCAAGACCCACTGCGGTTCCCTCTGGAGCACACCCACACCTTCCTCTCAGGCACATTTCCTTGGCCTCTCTGTTTCTCCTCCGCTCCAAGGGCCCTTCTTTTGCCTTTGTAACTTGTTTCCTGAGTTCACTTCTTCTACAGCTCACTTCTACCTCTTTGACTTTCTGAATAAACTTTCTCTTATAGTTTGAGTCTCGTGTTTGAAGTCTTTCTTAGCCAGAACCCAAGTACTGAGATTGCTGAACCAAGATCCAGTCTGACAGCTGGTGCCTTTTTCACTGTCCCCAACGTTACTATCATATGCAATTCTTTTTCCATAATTCTATTCCAGCAAGGTCTGCCGAATTCAGCTGTCCTCCTCAGTTCCCCCAAATCTTAGTTCCATCCATGGCTTCTGAAAACTATGGTGTGACCTCTAACAGGGCTTCCCAGTGCCTCCTGCCCTAAACGTTATCATCTCATCCCATGCTGGAAACACCCACGCATAACATCACACTCTACTAGAAAAACCTTCACGATTGGACTACTTCTCAGTGTGCACCGACACCACAGCTACACTGAATTCCTAAGTTTGGCCTAAACTTGCCAAGTTCCTTTACTCCTCCACATCTTTATATCTTTGCACATAATCATGTTGCTCTAAAGCCCCTTTCCTTCTCTACCAGAAAGCTCTTACACATTTTCAGGCTCCAGATCAAGTAACTGTCCTATAAAACCTGCCAGAAGCCTCCAATTGCTTCTTATTCTGTGTTCCCACAGCAATCTATTTATTACTTTAATATTGTATTTTCCTTTGTTATTTTCTTTGCATTCTCCCCTTTCATCTTTGCCCCTCCAGTGTCTAACACAGACTGGATACTCAATAAATGTTTAAGGGGGCGGGGGGAGGAAAAAAAGGGGAATGGGAGGGAAGACCGTAGACAGGAAAGGAAAAACCATTTATTCCTTGACAGGATGAGAGAGAACCAGGGCAGAACTTTTAGAGTTCCTCTTATAATAAGGACATTAAAAGATTACATTTTAAAAGTTAAATGACTACTGACTGCCTTGGAATTATAAACAAAGTCTAAGTCGTACAGAAATCATTAATCATAGCAGTGTGGTGGGTGAAACATGCATGGGCTTTGAGCATAAGACAGTGTTTGCACATTACTGATAGTAACTATAGCAACTAGCAGCTATGTATCCTTGGGCATCCTACTTCCCCTCATCTGTGAAATACGTCCTATAAGTATTTCCTCAGAAAACAAGGGTAAAACACTGGGCACATGCTGAACAAGCAATGATACGATGGACCTTGATTTAGAAATAAAGTTGCTAAGCCCGGCTGGCATGGCTCAGTGGTTGAGCATCATCCTATGAATCAGGAAGTAACAGTTCGATTCCCAGTCAAGGCACATGCCCGGGTTGCAGGCTCTATCCCCAGTGTGGGGTGTCCAGGAGGCAGCTGATCAATGATTCTCTCTCATCATTGATGTTTCTATATCTTTTTCCTTCTCCCTTCCTCTCTGAAATCAATAAAAATATATTTAAAAAATAAGTAAAGAAGGTTGCTAACCATCAACCAATATTAAAATTAGAAAATAATAAAGATATTAAATGTAATAGTTTAATTTTAACTTAATAACTATATATACAAAATGTATAACTACTTATGAAAAGACCTTAAACAGAGCCTGTAGAAAAATTACTATTTAGAAAGATTATCCGGGTTTATAGTATGACTAGAGGCCCATGCACAAAATTCATGCGAGGGGCTCGGCCTTTGCAGCCCCCAACCCCCCTTCATCCGGAAGGTCGTCTCCAGGCGGTCATTCTGCTGTTTGGTCTAATTAGCATATTAGCTCTTTATTATATAGGATTTTAAACAACAAAAATATTGAGGATGGCAATTTCTCCATGATCATTAAAAATTAATTTGATTTTGCCCTAGCCAGTTTGGCTCAGTGGATAGAGCACTGGCCCTCGAATGAAGGGTGCTGGCTTGGACTCCAGTCAAGGGCATGTACCTCAGTTGCAGGCTTGATCCCTGGCCCTGGTCAGGGTGGGCGTGTGGGAGGCAACCAATCGATGTCTCTCTCTCACATCAATGTTTCTCTCTCTTTGTCTCTCCCCCTCCTCCCACTCTCTCTAGAAATCAATGGAGGGAATACTTTGGGTTAGAGTTAAAAAAAAAGTAGGTATAGGCAATACATAAATGAATTAACATGGCTGTATTCCAGTAAAACTTTAGTTGTGAAATAGGTGCTGGCTGGGATTTGGCCCATAGGCCTTAGTTTTCTGATGGTCTGTTTTGGGTAGTTTCCTTGAGAAATTGTCTTCTGTTTTTAGGTTCTGATGCTCATAGATGCCAGCTTCGGGTTTGAAATGGAAACATTTGAGTTTCTAAACATCTGTCAAGTACACGGCTTTCCTAAAATTATGGGCGTTCTCACTCATCTAGATTCCTTCAAGTATAATAAGCAACTGAAGAAGGCGAAGAAGCGATTGAAGCACAGGTTCTGGACAGAAGTCTACCCGGTAGGTAGATAATTAGTTATTGAATACTAACCCTGTAATCCTTTCGAAATAGACTGCATGAGTGGGAGATCTTAACAAGCATCTCTACAGGACTCACCTCCTATATATCTGTTGATAGCCCCTGGTATACTTCCTCGAGGTAGTCTTTATTCTGGACAGACTCTTAGTGTGTCTCATTTGTCTCTGTCCCCCAGCACCAGGCAGGGTCTGGTTCTAAGTCAGCGGTTCTCAATATAATTAGAATTTAATTATTCCCAATCTCCTCATATAAGTATAAAAATGATTCTCTCCTATGACAGTTTCACATTTATTAAGAACAAATGTAGTCAGAGTAGGGTTGCCAAATTCAGCAAATAAAAATACAGGATGCTCATTTAAATTTCAGTTGCAGATTAACAATGAAGAATGTTTTAGTACATTACAGCTTAATATTGCATGGGATATACTTACACTAAAATATTATTCTTTCTTTATCTGGGATTCAAGTTTAAATGGATGTCCTAAACATTATTTGGGAACCTTAAGTTAGGTTATTTTTAAATTGTATCTATAATTCAACAGATGGTCAAATTCATGACCAAGGTTCACCAGAAGTATTTTCCTATGGGTGTCCCCTCTGAGCCTGAAGAGTTGTTTTTTGGGGGTGAAGGTGGGGTGGACAGGCAGGCTGGTTATAAAGCTCTGTTTTGAGGTTTTCTCACTTTTTCTTGATCACTCTGGTGAATAATGGCATTTTGATTTCTGCTGGAACACCACCATAGCCCAGTTGCCAGCTCCTTTTTTAGGGATCATCTAAGACAGTGGTTCTCAACCTTCCTAATGCCATGACCCTTTAATACAGTTCCTCATGTTGTGGTGACCCCCAACCATAAAATTATTTTCGTTGCTACTTCATAATTGTAATTTTGCTACTGTTATGAATCGTAATGTAAATATCTGATATGCAGGATGTATTTTCATTGTTACAAATTGAACATAATTAAAGCATAGTGATTAATCACAAAAACAATATGTAATTATATATGTGTTTTCCGATGGTCTTAGGCGACCTGATGGTCTTAGGCGACCTCTGTGAAAGGGTCATTCGACCCCCAAAGGGCTCGTGACCCACAGGTTGAGAACCACTGCTCTATGGAATAAACCCAGGCCTTTCCCCACTCCCTTCCCCTCAAGTCCATCTTCCTTGCCTTTCTCCTAAGCTCCAAGACCCCTTCTTTTTCCTCTGTAACTTGTTCCCTGAGCCCATGCAGCTCAGCTGGCTCACTTCTTCCACAGCTCACTTCTTCTACCTCTATGGCTTTCTAAAGAAACTTTTTCTTAAATTTGAAAATAAATTAAAATAAGGATCTTACTTAATTTTTTCTAACTTAGGATTAAAAGCTAAAGGGCACAAAGGAAGAAACCATGAGAGCTGCCTTGCAAATATTTGCCAAAGAGCAACAACATCATGTCATATTTTTGTTGCGCTCCCTTAACAAGCCATTCCCTTCGTGGTCTAACCCTACCTAGCTGCCAGGCTCCTCCTTTAAAATCTCACTCTCCTCACTGCCTTCCAGGCACCATCCCCCACCTGATGTGTAGTCACTCCTACTCCCACTGTTCTAATTTTGTCCATTATTCAATTTAGTGAACAATTATTAAAGCAATAGGCAAGCCCTAGCTGGTTTGGCTCAGTGGATAGAGTGTCAACCCGCAGACTAAAGGATCCCAGGTTGGATTCCGGTCAAGGGCACATGCCCAGGTTGTGAGCTCGATCCCCAGTGGGGGGCATGCAGGAGGCAGCTGATCAATGTTTCTCTCTCAACTGATGTTTCTATCTCTCCCTCTCCCTTCCTCTCTGAAATCAATAAAAATATATTTTTTTAAAAGCAATAGGCAAGGTGAATGGTTTGTATTATCAAGTTGTTTGTAGTCTGAGAGTTTGATCTGGTTATAAAAAAATGAAATTTATAAAAAGGGAAATGCACTAGACCACAAAGGTTGAGAAGCATCTATTAGAGACATCAGTAAAGGCCCAATGAGAATGGGCTTGGGAGTCAGAAACATTAACGCCTGAATCAAAACTCTACCATTATTGCTGAGTGACCTTGGAACTTCTCTGAATCTCATTTATAATTATCTTTATTAGATTATTATTGTCAGGTTTAAAATGAAAGATCATAGGGAAAATGTTTTATACACTGTCAGATATGTTTATAAGCACATAGGAAAGGGGAGCAATTATAGAATAAAAGAGTGATATTGTTACAAATATGTTGTTGGAACTGGATTGCCATGTCTGCATACCAAGTTCTCCATTTCCTAGCTATGCAAACTTAGGCAAATCACTTTACCAACCTGTGCCTCATTTCCTTATCTATAGTACGGTAATAAAAATAATGTCTATCTCATTAGAATTTTAGAGAGGACAACACTGATTAATTCATGTAAAATTCTTCATATACAACATTCAGGTAAACCTCTGCAGCATCTGTAAGCACCTGAGAAATGTTCACTACTTTAATTATCACCATCATCTTTGTCATTATTATAATTTCTGGAGATAGTATGTTAGACAAGTCTTAATGAACTGGAAGTATTAAAACAAAAGTATTAAGAAGAAATTCCCAGCTAAGGGGACAGCAAGAATAACAGCAGGGAAGAATGGAGCAAAAAGTTTGTTCAAGGCTCAGAAGATACAGTTTGACCAGAGAATAATAAAGTAGGTAAGCAAGCTAAAAATGGAGGACAAAGACTGGATTACAGAAGAAACTGAGGCAAGACTGAGGCATCACTAAATACTTCATTACCCAACCGGGACTCCCTCAAGGTTTCAGAACAGAGGGGTAACACGACTACTGTTGCATTATATTAACCTGGTGGCATTAGTCTGGGGTAAGTCAGAAGGAAACAGAGGCAGGAGTTCCGTTAGGGGCTCTGCACTGTGTCAGTAGAAGTCAGGAGAGCCTGAATCTGGGCATTACCAATAAGAGTAGAGAAGAGGGGACAGGTTCCTGAGTGGTAGATCCAGAACTTACAGGACTTGGCAAGTGCTCAGAGGAGGAGGCTCTGGAGAGGAAACCAGGGAAGAATACCTGAGCAGCAGATCAGAGGCAGATTGGTTTTGGGTGGCAGGTAACTGGGAATTGAGATCACCGATCGTTCCTTAGCGAGGGAAAAGCTGTGTTGGGTCTAGACAAACTAAGGCCTGGAAACCAGTTTTGACAAGAGAAGCAGCCCAATGGGAATGAAATGCCCCCAGGCAGTCCATGGGAAGGCGCATCCAACATGCACACACTGGACGGCAATGCACCAAAAGCTACACTGAAAAGGAGTGAGCCAAGTGAAGAGAGTGGGACAGAGCATATCAATTTAGGCCGATCAACCTCCTGGAGCAGGTGCTGAGCCCTTGAGGCTGAGCTTGGAGGTCCTCCGCTCCACCTCAGAGCACCTGGTGAAAACCCTATTCAAGATCTTACCATTGAATAGTAGGACTGTTTGTCCATCATATGTCCATCATGTCTGCAGGCAGAGATTAGTAGTGCCTATATTCTCAATAAATATTTGAAGAATGAATAAATGAACAAGTTAATGGCCCTTAGAACCTCAGTCAACACGTCACCTTTGCATCGTAAGGCTCTTTCCAGCCTCACACACTAGCCTCTCGGGCACAAGTCTTTATGACTCATCCTGCCTCAAGTAGAGACCAAATTACACTCTTCTTGTCCACTTGACTTACCAGCATTTGAGTAGACTAATGTGATGCACAAGTGGTTTTGAAATGTGTTCCTAAAGCCTTTAGGTTCATGAAATATGCTATGCCACCCACCCCAGCCCACTGTCCAGGGACCATCCAGTCATACGAGCTGGGGGGAGGGGAGAATAGCGGTCACACTTAAATTGGTGTAAATAAATCATCATTGTGAGAGTATGGGGTTAAAAAGGATTCGGAGCCCTGGCCAGTGTTGCTCAGTGGTTAGAGTGTCAGGCCACACACTGAAGGGTTGCAGGTTCGGATCCCTGGGCTGAGTTGGGAGGCAACCAATTAATGTGTCTCTCACATTGATGTTTACATCTCTCTCCCCCCCCCCCCCCCCCCCCCCCCCCCCCCCCCCCCCCCCCCCCCCCCCCCCCCCCCCCCCCCCCCCCCCCCCCCCCCCCCCCCCCCCCCCCCCCCCCCCCCCCCCCCCCCCCCCCCCCCCCCCCCCCCCCCCCCCCCCCCCCCCCCCCCCCCCCCCCCCCCCCCCCCCCCCCCCCCCCCCCCCCCCCCCCCCCCCCCCCCCCCCCCCCCCCCCCCTCCCCCCCAGAAAAAAAAAAAAAAACAAAAACACACACACACACACACACAAAAACCCCACAAAAAACAATGGAAAAATATCCTCAGGTGAAGATTAACAAATAAATAAATAAGGATTCTGAGTTTTTTCTGTTTAAAATACTTCACCCATGCTTTAAACTATCAGTTTCATTTAAAGTAAGTCCTTTCGTTTATGTTTAAATTACTGTCCAAATATCTTAAATGGCAAAATAAGGTTCCAAAGCCTTCCCCATGCTTCTCAGCACTGTGGAGAGAAGTGAGGCCCCGGGCACGTTCCCCTTCTCTGGGTGTGCTGTACTGTCTGCGGCATATTCTGTCTTCTAACCGTGGGCCTGAAGAGGTTTCCTCGGAGAAGCCAAGGAATACGTTAGCACAGGTTGTCCCTGGGAAACTCAAAGGCTCCGCGCAGCTTCTCACTAAGGCTCTGCTTAATGGGCTTGGGAGGGAGCCAATCAAGCACTGCTGTGCCAAGCTGACTCCTCAGAGCCAATGTGCACTCATCTCTCCCCAGTTCTGCGTTCAGTGATACCATGTTGGTAACCTAAAGTCCACCATGCTGGGAGTATTTACCTCACAGAAACCCGCAAACGCTACAAATCAGGGCCTTTTTTTCTGCCCAGACATCCAGCGTATCAGCACACAGGAACTTATTATGTTCCCTACAAGGAATTAATGCGTAACTAGCCTTGAAAACTACTGCACAGAAATGAATATACTCAATGAATTAATTCTGGGGGGCATCTCATATGTCTGCAATTATATTAGCAGCCACAATACATGGTGCCACTAACATGTAATATTCTATACACTCAATGCACTTCAAAAAATGTTTACAGCCCTGGCCGGTGTGTTCAGTGGTTAGAGTGTTGGCCCATGCACCGAAGAATCTCGGGTTCGATTTCCAGTCAAGGGCACATGTGGGAGGCAACCTGTCGATGTGTCTCTCTCACATCAATGTATCTCTCTCTCTCCCTCTTCCTCTCCCTATCGCCATCCCTCCCTCCCTTCCACTCTGTCTCAAAAGCAAAGGGGAAAAGTATCTTTGAGTGAGGATTAGCAAAAAAAATTTATTTAATCTTTATACAAGCTGTACTTTTAATTGACTCAGATTTTTAATGTTAAAAGAGAGTTTGCTAATTTTTTCATTAAAAGTTTAAGCACAAATTTGGGGATCATAGAATTTGAGTGCTGAAGGGACTTAAAGAAATAATCTAGAAAAGACTTTCAGATTTAAAAATAAAAAACCACTAAGATCATAGACACTGAGACTCACTTACATGTGCCAGGACGGTAATGTCCATCCGCTACCTGACCACCTGAACTTCCACACGAGCTTATATGGCAGATCGGTTTTAAAAAGAAGAGAGAAAGAAAGTGCATTCCATTATGACGTCTCAGGGACCTGTCGGAGTGGTCATAAGGTCCACGACTCTAGAGAAAACTCATACTTTTGAATGAAGAGGTCGGCACATAGCCTGAGTGAAACAATTAAGTAGAGCACGTATTTCCATTCCGCATCGTTTGAGTAAAGCCAAGACTTGGGTTCAAGTCATCTCTCCTGGAAAAAGCTTCCCTCCGCACAGGCTGTTGAACAATTACCCCGGGGAAGAGCACTGCTGTCACAGTTCCCTAAGCACAGAGTCTTGGGCACTGATGAAAAAATAGTCCGCTACTGGTTGGTCTTTTTAACCACAATAAAGAGAAGATAGAAACACCATACCCAGGCAAGAAGCAACAGATTTCTCTTCACTGTTCCGCAGTAGCCTAGCATCCCCACAATGATAAGGAAACAGCAAACGGCAATCATGACCGGATGAACCACGGGAAAGTAAGTCAAGATGACGGCCTCCTCTACCCTGAAAAAGAACAATCCTGTGTCACATTACAAAGAAAATGTGATCAAAAGGCACCCAAGACATGGTACAAGACCCAACTGTGATTTGCCTTAATAACCTTTAAATCATCATGCGCAGAGACAACAGCTGCATTGCTATTTTCAAAATCACTGTGCTATCTCAGCAATGTGCTTGCTTGTTTTATTTTTGCTTTGTTTTGTTTTAGTTTTTTTATACAAGTGGTACATTCCAACTTCAACTCACTTAAAACATATGATGAGCTAGAGATCCTTAACAAGAAGTCCATCCACTGTTAGCTCTGAAGCCTCAGCCTGGGGGACCACACTGTACCCTTCGCCCTTTCCCAGCTGAGGAGTCTCCTCCCTCCTCCTCACGGATCTGGGGCTCCATTTAAAAGAAAAAGGAAGGGGGAGAGATGATTTTTGCTAGAAAATTATGAAAAAAAATCATTGACTACAGCCATAGTAGGAAGAATAATGGGAATAACAAAAATTACCCTAACAACACTCCATTGTGTTAAGGACTTTACAAAAATATAGCTCAGTGAATCCTTAGGACATTTCAGAGTGGAATATATTACATTCCCCATTCAGAGATGAAAAATAAATTTTTGCGGCTAGGAGAAGTTGAGTAATTTGCTCCTAGTGAGGTTAGTGGACCAACCTTTGAAATTTGAGAAGAAATGGCATTGAGTGGGTTTGGTTTTCCTGAGCTCAGGAATACGAAGGCAACAAGTTTGGGGATGATTTTTGTAGAAAAACAGTAGCTCTGCTGTCCTTTATATGCAAATATGACAGAGCTGACCCACTGTCAGGAAGACAGGAATGATCTCTTAGGACCTTAATGAGAATGCTAGAAAAATGCAGACAGCAGTAACAACCGTTGCCACCGGCAGGGAAAACTTCCCAAATGAACTTAGGAGCAATACCCTCTAAACAGCTGAGGGCAAAGTTACCTAGAAACTAGCGCCTGGGGAAACCTTATCAAAGACATCAGTCATTACTTGTAAAGCCTACCTTGTTTCTGCAGTTAAAGTCAGAACATTATTCAGGTAGTCCCTCATCCAAGCAGAAACTGCCAACACACTGATGGACATTAACTGGAAAGAAAAAAATAAAAAGGTTACGAAGGATTCATGCAACATTCTCTGCCAGATTAACAGTAAAAAAATAAAAATAAAAAAAAGGATATTGCCTTACATAACCATTATGCTTTTTCCTAATTTCCTGTTGAGATTTACTTTTACTTTATATATCTGCCATTCCATTTTGTAAACACGACATAGCCACTAAATAGAAAGTCACCAAATAGGACACACATAGCTAAACTATTTAATGACCGATTCCAGGTCCAGAAGGGGAATTGCACAAGATGAAGAGGCCACCGGACAATTAAATTATGAAATGCACAAGATAAGCCTAAAATATGTCAAATGTAAAAGCAAGGAAGCAATCAAATACTATTGATGTTATCAAAAAAATAAAAAATAAAAGTCCAAGGAGCTAACTTGGAAGAGCTTCCACTGGCTAAATTTCAAGCAATTTGAGCATCAAAATAATAGCAATAATAACAATAATCAACACAATAGTTTGAAACATCAAATATGCTAAAATTGTGTAAATTCATAATCACACTTAAACAAAACTCACTGGTCACCTTTGTAGAATGTTGGATACTCAAATCATTATTCAGAAAACTGTTAAGAATCCAATATTTATCCAACCTTTTCTATAAAAACTAAAGAACCAAAGACTTAATGAAAGCTTTTATAGACGAATTTCTGGTAATATGTGAAGAAAGCATGACAGAGTATCACTATTTATCAACTCCTTCTGAAATAATGAATTTCTAGGCAAGGGTCCTCAATAGAGGCCAAAATGATCAGGATAGTAGTTCTGAATCCTATCTGTACATCAAAATCACCTAGGACTCTAAAAAATTTACTGAGCCTGATCTACCCTGGACCAATTAATTGTTGAGAGTGGGGGCTGGGCACCAGAAATGTGTAAACACTCCACAGATGTTCTAACATGTAGTCAGGGCTAAGAACCACTGCATTACGTGAAAGTTTAGAATAGAGAGAGCAGGCAGACCCCACTGATCAATCTTAGTATCACAAAAAGAGACAACCAGATATAATGTTTCCCAACACGATGAGATACCTGTGAAGTATTTTTACCAAAAAGTCAAACCTGAATCTAATCAAGCCCCTAGCTGTATAAGTTTATAGGAAATACAGGGAATAGATTTAAATTCGATAAATTCCACCATGGAGATGCAATCAGCAAAATCGAGGATATGAGAAATTTACAGGACAAATGTTCTGATTTATTTAATTTTAAAAATTGGCCAAGGGGGGGGGACCATTAAAAATTAAAAGAGATTTAAGAAGTTACTCAATGCAACATGTTGACCTGGTATAAATTCTTATTCAAACAAATCAGTAACAAAGAGACATTTATGAGACAACAGGGGATATTTTAACATGACTAGATATTTGAAAATATTAAGAAATTCTTGTTTTTTATTTTAGGTACAGTAATGGTATTGAGGTGTATTTTTTTTTAAAAAGATCCTTATCTTTTAGAGATATATGCTGAATGGTTAAATAAACAATCCAAAAGCTGAAGTCAACCCCTAAGTTCTGAAGGTCTTTCCTATATTGATGGAAATGTTTCTAAAATGTACCTTTTATTTGGCTCTTAAAGAACAGTATAGTGAAATTCTACTTCCTTTGAATTTTAATAATTTCTGGCACATTATAAATATATCAATTACCATTATGTGTTATAGATTTAGCCTTAAATGCTAAAAGAAATGATGAAAATACAAGATGGAATGTGTCTGTGCTGATTCAAGCCGTGGCCATGAAACATGGTTTCTGGAAAAAGGCTCTAAGGTGAGTATCACATGTAGAGCCCCGTGCCTCTTGGACAGTGACGTATGGACACCTGCTTGGAAAATCCATTAGTGAATTCACTTGTCCTTCACTCAGCTGCAAATATTTACTCAACGCATACTGCCTGCTTTGTACTGTCTGTGCTAGATTCAGAGACCCAACAATGAATAAGACAAGCAAGACGCCAGACTTTAAGGAGCCTCTTGTGGGACATGAAAAATAAACATATAAATCAGGTGATTACAGACTATAAAAGTACCATGAGACACAGAAAAGTGAGGTAGCCTGTTCAAGGTCTTACAGACTAAGTAGCGGGGCTGGGATTCAAATCCAGGCCTTTGGGGTTTTACCCACAGTAATCACCTTCCCAATTAGAGACAAGCGTGAGAAATTCCACAGACAGTGAGGAGACCAGCCTGCAGAGCATGCAAGCTTCCTTTTCAAAAGGGGTGAGGAGGAGGGAGAGGAGGGGGAGGCAGTGTACAATGTTCAGGCGCAGTCCAAATGTCTGAACTATATTCATTGGTGAATAGGAGCTCAGGGGCCTATGGCCCAACACAGGTTAGGAGCTTTGGGACACCAGTTCAGAGGAGAATTCGGCCAGTTAGTACTGTCCTCATTTCTGTTGGGAATGAAGAACAGATTGCAAACCTAATAAAGGCCACTCAGTGAATCAGCCACAGTGTATTAACCATGCTCCTAGCTTCTGTCAACTTGATGCTTTGACATCTGTTCTACATGCTTATGCTGGTCATGCCTTAGTCTGAGAAACTGATAATATGCCTGAGTTAGCGTGTCTCGGCCACCTGCTGTCCACCGCCTCGGGGAGGAGTCCTCCTGGGACAAGCTTTTCATTTTGAAATACAAACTAACCAATCCAAAGCCCCTTCCCTTACTGAGCTCCCTCTGTCTGGGCTACTCTACACCTGCCCTAACCACTGCAAGATCCAGTGCCAGACGACTAGAGGCAGTCCCTACTTCCAAAACGCTGAAATTATTCCAAGTGGCCAATCCAAAACCTGCTTTCCCTGCCTTGCCTGGTCCTTCTCAAAGAAGCCACAATAGAAGCACTGGCCTGGTCCCACCACTGCTCTGCCTTGTGGTGGATCCCCGTGCTTCCCCCTCTTGGCCCACTATGATGAGACATGTACTCTCTTGGGATCTGTGAGAATAATGAACTATCTTTTCAATGCCAGTCATCTCCTGACGTGTTGGCCTTACCATTGTTAAATAATAATACAACCTCTTGAAACACACAGGGCTAACAGAGGACTGTGGACTACCTAATTCCCTCTGAGGCTATGCGTTCTCTCTCCACTTGGCTATGTGTGGGCCTTTAAACACCTTGTAAGTTTCATGGCAACAAAAAATTCTATAATGTGCTATTTTATTTAATTTCCTCATATTCTCTTATAGTTATAAGTAATTCTCCTCTCTTTATTATTCTGGCCTTGGTTTCCCTACCCTCTAATTTTTTACAGGCTAGTTCAGGCCAAATTTTCAGTATTACAGCCCTAAGGTGTCAAAAAATTGTCAGCGTCTTCATTTTGTATAATATATGATCAGTGGTTGTTATTGTACAGTTCTTCTATTTATAACAAAAAAGTGTATTTATTATAAATGGAATATTCCAAAATATTTGGACAGAATGGTTAAGACCATGGATTTTGAAGTCATTCTTCCATCTAGAAAAGTATGTGTTGATCAGCTGCTCTTTGCCAGGTACTGTGTGATGTGGTGGAGATACGCTGACGGGCAAAATAACAGACACCAACTCTATTCTATGGTGAAATTTGCTAAGTGAAGAGGACACATATATATCAATGAACTTATCAGAGATATAAATGCATACCTGCAAACTGTGATAAGTACCAGGGAGGCATGATACAAGTTGCTATAAGAACTCCTTTTGGGGTTTCTGGCCTATTCCAAGAGGTCAAAGGGACTTGTCTAAGAGACCTGAGGTCTGAGGATAATTATCAAGTTCATTAGGGAGAGGAAGGCTAAAAAGAACATCCCAGTCAAAAAGAACAGAAAGGTCCCAGGGTAGAAGGCATCATGATATGTTCAAGGAAGGGAAATTGGCACCTGGTAAGAACAGAAAGCCAGGCAGAGATCAGGATCAGATCACAGAAGTCATTTTAAGGCATATGAACTTGACCATAAGGACAATGAGAAGCCATTATCTGAAACAAACAAACAAAAAACACCTTGGTTTGAATTCCAGCTCTTCCCCTTTTCGCTATAGAACTTTGGGTTGTCATTTAATCTATCTCAAGTCACTTTTGACCTCGGGGCTTTCTCTTAATCTTTCTCAGTCAGCTTAAGAGACAAGTCAACTGCAAACTCCTGTTCGCTATAGAACTTTGGGTTGTCATTTAATCTATCACAAGTCACTTTTGACCTCAGGGCTTTCTCTTAGTCTTTCTCAGTCAGCTTAAGAGACAAGTCAACTGCAAAATCATCCAGAAATGAAATCATCATATATTTGAAAGTCTACCAAGTGGGTAAGGGCAGAAGCAGGGTGGCATAGCTACCTATAGGACTCCCATGGCCATTCTCACTTTTGACATCTCTAAAACGGAACTAATCTCCATTCCTCTGAAAACCTACATGCACCTCCCACCATTTTTCCTACCTCAGTAAATGGTATAATCAATGCTTCAATCACATAAACTGACAGCTGGGCAGGCAGCCTGAACCTCTCCTTCTTCCTCAGTCCTACAACTAATTACCTGTAAGTCCTACCGATTGTTCCTGCGACGCCTCTGGTGAATCCCTCCCTCTTTCCTGCCACTTCTGCCTAGTTCACACCCTCAATCCCTTGCCAGGAAATTACAATCACCTTCCAAGAGAACTCTACAGCTCACAGATTGCACCTCAAATTCACCCTTCCATTAGCTTTATAAAAAAGAGATCAAGTTCTTCTGCTTTAAAGCCCTAATAGCTGCCCCTTGTGGCTCCTCCCCAACTCTCATTTCTACTTCCCTCAATGCTCTCCTGGAGAATAAAGTTTAAGCTTCAGTCACCCTTTGACTTATCTCTTGAACCTGTTTCCTGCCAGCTCCTACCCACACACATTCTTCATACAGATGACAAAAAAAAAAACTGCTCACACATGTCTAAGATGCACCATGCACATCTCCAAAGCCTCCATGTCTTTGCCCAGTTTCCTCTGCCGGCAATGCTATCCTGCCCCAGCCTTTCCAGCCTGAAAGACCAGCTCAGATATCAGCTAGAGTGTGAAGACGTTCTCCCAACTCCCTCCTCCCCAGTCAGGGTGCTAGTTCAGACTTCCCAGAGCAGCTATCTAGCTTCCTATCTTCACCCACCTGACTCCCCTAGAGGACACAGACCACTACTTACAGCTCCATCACATAGCAAGAGTGCCAGGCCCAGAGTGAGGCCTAATACATATTAGATGAGTGAATGAGAAAAAAGTAAAGGGAGATGATTTCAACTGATAAACAAGCTCTCAGAGAATTTTAGCGAAATTAGGAGACGCTTTAAGCAAAACGAAGCTTCCTATCACTGGAAGTTTTCCAGTAGAGAGATGCTCGCTGAATTCTAAGAGCGAAGATTTACATATCGGGTCAGAAGCTGGCTTAGTGTTCTCAAGTGTCCTTTAAACTACAAACCTTGTGTCCTACTTGGCCCCACTGTATTTCTCACAGCAGTTGCCCAAGCACCGTAGCTGTGCACAGAACATTAATCAGCATAAATGACATCAACCCAAAGCCTTATTTTGTAGTAAACAAGCAACTCTGAGAATAAATTGCTTTTTATGGTGACATTATTTCCATCCACATCAAATGTCTAAGAGCAGTTTCATTCTCAAAGAGTGATTTTATTCACTAGGGTTGAGAAAATAATAACAGTAACAACAAAGATAGTGCAAGCCATAGCAAGCTAAGTTATAATGAGACGCATTCACCTTGACAAGTAATCCTGATGTGTTAAATCCAGAAAAACAAATTACGCAGCTAATTCCGGACTCCTTACTAATCATAGTATTGTCTACTAGTTTTCCAAATTAAACTAAAATAATTCTTAAACTGTTTCGTGATGATTAAATTACTAGAAACACTGTAGTTATCCTATGTAACTAACCCCTTTAGGGTATAGCTCCTTGCATTTTCTCCCATATTGCAAAATATTATTTGTAGCTCAAAGGAATATTTAGCAAATAATACAAATATTACTTTAAAGAGCTATATTTAATATACTCCTTGGCAGGACATTTGCCACATTCTGTCTTGAAAAACATTTAGAAAATGCTAGCTCTCAATAAATATTTATAAGTATGAAATTTCCCATGTAGGAGATATATTCTGGTTCTGTTTGAATCTAATTATGTAAAAACAAGTACTGAATCAAGTTGTTTTCTAAATCAGAATTTTATGTGTATTCATAGTCCCTAGATTTATTATGAAATGTATATCTATAGTTTCCACCAAATAGTAAGATCACAGTCAAAAAACAGATTTTTAAATCCTCCCACTGTCTGCCATAAAAAATACATATAGTCTCGTATAAGGTGACAGTGACACCGATCATTCCTGTTCCAGGCTGACGGATGTCTGAAACCACCTCCTTGAACTTTTCCTTTTCTGTCAGATCGTTAGAAAGGAGCAGAATGCAAAAGCGATGGGGACTAGTTACAGCTCTGTCTGCAGAGAGTTTGGAGAAGCGACACAAACGCTCTGAACCTCTGCTTGCTCGTCTTAAAAATGGAGAAGATGGACTAGAGGCTTTTAAACTCCCTTTTTTCTTAAAAAAAAAAAAGAACTCAAATAGTTATTTATTGAAATGTAAAGGTAAGTCAGTTCTTGATTATTTGGGGGCTGGCAGCCCAATGCCAGTACTTCCCGGGAATGTGTCTGTTTCTTGCCTGCCTCCCTCTGCCTTTTGGTCAGTCGGTACCTAACCAGTTTCCCTTCCACCAAGGGATGAGCAGCAGAAAGAGAGCAAAGAGGTAACACCATCTGAGAATGCTGTGGGGGGAAAGGCCCTGTAAATTATATCCGAAATGAATTCCGGAGATTACTTGTGGGTATGATTTGAGCGTCAACATCTATTAATTGGAGCTGAACAAATCAATAGCACCCTGCAGCTGCTTTGACTAATAATTTTTATAGATCATCATGCTGCCCTGTAGATGGGGAGACCGTACGGCCTACTCTGGCCAGACTGTAAGCCTCTGTTGTCCTGTCGTAATTATGAGTAGGAACATCCCCTTCTCTTCCCTGGTTCCCAGGACAAGTTACATGATCACCCTATAGAGACCGCAGGTAACAGAAGGGTAAGATGCCTCATTCTGCACCGCAGTGTCTGTGCAGACCAATGAGAGTAAACTCCACCTTCACTTCCCCAACAGCCCAGCTTGTGATTATTCTCAGAGGAAGCAAATGAGTGAGGGGCTACCACCCCAGTCTGTGCTCCAAAGAATCCTCCCTGCCCTTCTCCTCAAAAGACATTCCTTAAGAAGCATTCAGTTTGCCCATCATTGCCCTGCTGAGCACACTATAATATATATATATATCCTATATAATAAAAGCATAATATGCAAATCAACCCAACCGGTGGAACAACTGTCTGGCGAGCAGGCGGCGGCACCACACACAAGGGGGGGGTGAGGGGGGGGGCACCATCCCCAGATCACCCGCCTGTCACCTCCCACAGAGGGAGGCCACCAGTGGTGCTGGTGGTGGTGGTGGTGGTGGCAGCGGCAGTGGCTGCAGCAGCGGGGGACGGGGCCGGCTGTTCACTGGCCAGCTCCGTCCCCTGATCTGCCCTTCCAGTTGCCTCCCACAGAGGGAGGCCAGACTGCGGCTTAGTCAGACATCCCCTGAGGGCTCCCGGACTGCGAGTGGCCTGTGCGAGTGGCCACAGGCCGGGCTGAAGGACCGTCCCCGCAACCCGAGTGCATGAATTTTCATGCACCAAGCCTCTCGTGTGTGTGTGTGTGTGTGTGTGTGTGTGTGTGTGTGTGTTTGTGTGTGTATATATATATATCAGCTTTGCCCCTGAGACTAAAGTTTATTTAAAGTCTATTTTTATAAAGCACTAATATTTGTTTGAGGGCTCTCCACTACTCCTTAGGAAGAGTTAAAGGAAACTGGAAGCCTGTCATAGAGTAAAGTTGGGGGCATTCATTTAGAAAGCAGTACTTGAATGTGACTACATATAAGTGCTGTGGGGATGCAAACATCCACTCATCAAGAACCCCTTTAGGCCGAAACCGGTTTGGCTCAGTGGATAGAGCATCGGCCTGCGGACTGAAAGGTCCCAGGTTCGATTCAGGTCAGGGGCATGTACCTTGGTTTCGGGCATATCCCCAGTGGGAGATGTGCAGGAGGCAGCTGATCGATGTTTCTAACTCTCTATCTCTCCCTTCCTCTCTGTAAAAAAATCAATAAAATATATTAACAACAAAAAAAAAGAACCCCTTTAGGGTATGCATGGGTCAAACACCCGAGGCTCACTACAGATGGGGGGAGGGGTTATGAGGGGCATAAGAAGGGGGGACAGAACATCATTTTTGTTTGTTTCACCTACCTTTCATATATTCCAAAAGTGTGAACTAGCTAGGCCGGCATAGCTCAGTGGTTAAGTGTCTACCTATGAATCAGGAGGTCACGGTTAGATTCCCAGTCAGAGCACATGCCCAAGTTGCAGGCTCGATCCCCAGTGTGGGGCATGCAGGAGGTAGCCAATCAATGATTCTCTCTCATCATTGGTGTTTCTATCTCTCTCCCCTCCCTTCTTCTCTGAAATCAATAAAATATATATATTTTTTAAAAGAATATAAGGCAAAAAAGCATGAACTAGATGCCTTGTCTACTTTCTAGGCTTTCTTTTATATGTTTCTTTTCATCAAGGAAGTTTAAGAGCCATTGCTATTAAACAATGGCTCTTACCTACTAACGAGAAATAGGAGCTTAAAACTACTGGTTTGGCTCAGTGGATAGAGTGTTGGCCTGTGGACTGAAGGGTCCCAGGTTTGATTCTGGTCAGGGGCACATGCCCAGGCTGCGGGCTTAATCTCCAGTAGGGGGCATGCAGGAGGCAGCTGATCAACAATTCTGGATCATTATTGATGCTTCCATCTCTCTCTCTCCCTTCCTCTCTGAAATCAATTAAAAATTTTTAAAAAAACTACAAATACGATTATACTTTTAGAAAATAATAAACATATTTGAGGAATGTTATGTGTTCACCAATTTCAGGAACTTTCGAAGAGAACCATATTTGTCCATATTTGTAATAGCAGCAAATTATCATTGGCACTCAGATCATAAATCCACAGAAGTTGTCTTTAAAATGGAGAAAAGTTTTCATTTACTTCAATCATATGCCATCTAAATAGTAAAAATAGGATAAATGTCAAGTAAAGAAAATCCAGCTCCTTGCTCCATCTTGGCCAGACTGTGAATCACGGTCTCAAAAGAGATTTTAGGGGTGGTTTCCTCCCGTGCACCGTGTCCCATTTCAAACCCACTACACACTCCTGACAAACCTACAAGGCCCAGCATGTGTCTGCCAGACCCTGTGCAGCTGTAGGGGGACCATGCTTCTGTGTAAGGAGGGAGAGCCGCTCCACAGAGGGCAAAGCAAGGTGTCTGGACACACAGCAATGTGAACGCAGTGCATTTTCAGTCCGAAATGTGCTGGGGATTATTTCCTCTTAGACTTGTCTATGCCTCACGCCTCCAAAAATTAAGTACTTAAGATAGACCTTTTTTTTACTAAAAAAAAAATTTCACTCAGTGTGATTTTCAACTATGAGAACAGCAAAACAAAATTATATATAGGTTCCCAGTGTTTTCCCAATTAAGATTTCTTTTTTTCTCTCTCTCTAGAATCCTTGTGGGGTAGAGAAGGGGGGAGGGTACCAGTATAGAAGATACAGGCTGGAAAAAGTCCATTTAAAATGCCAATTGAGAGCAAAAGACTATAGCTCTTGATCAAGAGGAAAGAACAATTGTCCAATCCACACTCAGGATGTGAAGTCTGGTTTAAGAAGTGGGATTCATAAGCCGCACTGGTTTGTTCTGCTTCCAATTCCAATGAGCACCAAAAGCAAGGACAAAAGCCTGGCTCCTCAAAATGTGGCCCTCACACCAGCAGCCTCAGCATCACAAAGGAGCTTTTTAGAAATGCAGACTCTCAGACCTAACTCCACACACACTGAATCAGAATCTGCTTTTAACACCCATGAGGCCCAGGTGATTGTCCGCGCGTAGAGGACTTGGAGTGAGCAGTGGACAGCTAATCCCTTCCGATTAAGGCTGTTTACTTCTTTGCTGCAAATAAATTCCCCACTGTGTCCAGAAGTACAACTCCCCTAGCACTTGGAGAGAAAAAAATTGGAACTTTGCATCCCTGTTCTGTTATCTATTAGCAAGTTACAGAACTTCTCTGAGTAACTTCCCCTAGCAAAAAAACAAAAACAAAAAACTATCTTCCCTAGCTGTGATGAGAATTAGAGGAGAGAGTAGTGTAAGGATGGCCAGGTATGTGCCCAGCCCAAGGCAGAAAACTGTTTGCTTCTGTTTCAGTAGTGATAGGAAATCAAGGATCAGCAGACACAGCTTTAACATTGAGAGAATAACAGCAATTTCCCCAAAGCTGGCCTATACATTTCATACAATTCCAACAAAACCCCCATAGTTATTTTTAATTGTATACAGCAATCTTAAAATGAGTATGTAAAAAGAAATCTTTAACCAACACAAAAAAGGCAAGTGCTTTAAAAGAACAGAACATGAAAGAATGCATAAAATTCTAGAGAAAAATTCTATTAAAAACACAGAAAATTTTGTTTTTTAATGCAGCAACAGATAACATAAATGAAATGAAAAATAGCGCAAACTGAAATTTAAATATAAAATATTTAATATTAATTATGAAATCTGATGTCATTTTCAGTTTCAGAGTCTGTCATATTCAATAGGTCCTAAATATTCTAGTCCAATAATTTTCAACTGGTATGCCACCAGAGACACACTGGTGTGCTACAAGAATTTTTAAAACATGCAATACCTGACTATTTATTCAAGGACACTGACCTCTTTTCCCTTAGATTGTCAAATTTAAAAATGACAACAGCCAACACAATAGCCATCCGGTGTGAATGAATCAAAATTATACCTATGTTTTGTCAGATAGGCAAAAAATATATCATAGTTTTTGGTGTGTTGCAGGATTTTAATAATTAGTTTATGTGTGCCATGAGATGAAAAAGGTTGATCATCAGTGCTTTAAACCTTTCAGAATGGCAAAAATTAAAAAGTACCATAACCAGCCCTGACCAGTTTGGCTCAGTGGATAGAGCATCAGCCTGCGGGCTCCAGGGTCCCAGGTTCGATTCCGGTTAAGGGCATGTACCTTGGTTGCGGGCACAT
>NW_005371734.1:429140-433006 GCF_000412655.1 Myotis brandtii
CTCTCTCATCGATGTTTCTAACTCTCTATCCCTCTCCCTTCCTCTCTGTAAAAAAATCAATTATATATACCATAACCAACAAGATGGCAACAAATATCTTCATCCATATAATGGGGTGTAGTGGTGCTCTTATTCCTAGGGGCTGGGTTCCCAGGACAGGATTGCTACATCTAAGGAGTGCCATATGCTAACACTAGCAGCAGTGTTAATCACAATTACAATTACCACCATTACTACTATAAGATTCCTTTGACTCAGCAACCCACCTCCTGGTAATCTACTTACAGGAGATCAGTATTGTAGTAGTGCCAATAGTAACAACTGCAAGTACTACTACTGCTACAGAGATAGAGATAGTACTTAAGTGCCACTGTTCAAGCACTTTACATACAGTAACTCTAATCCTCACAACAACTCTAAAAAACAGAAACTATCATTCCTATTTCAGACTAGGAAATTGAGGCATAAATGTGCCTAGCAAACTTAAGAACTTATACTGATACTAGAGGCCTGGTGCACGAAATTTGTGCACTTGGGGTGGGGGTCTCTCAGCCCAGCCTGTGCCCTCTCCCAGTCTGGGAACCCTTGGGGGATGTCTGACTGAGATCTTAGGCCCGCTCCCTAAGCCATCAGTCGAATATCCTTAGCACTGCTGCGGAGGCGGGAGAAGCTCCTGCCACCACTGCTGCGCTTGCAAGCTGAGAGCCTGGCTTCTGGTTGAGCAGCATTCCCCCTATGGGAGCACACTGACCACCAGGGGGCAGCTTCTGTGTTGAGCGTCTGCCTCCTGGTGGTCAGTGTACAGCATAGCTACCGGTCGTTCAGCTGTTCGGTTGATTTGCATATTAGCCTTTTATTATATAGGATTAGCTCTTTTGCTGCTGTTGTTACATATCCTCTGACAGCAATTCTAACCCAAAAGAAAAAAACAATTTGATAAAATATTGTGAATGTACATCTGAATGTTCATGAATGGGAATACATGGACAGGTTTGAGTAAACATATCTTTGTATGAAATAAAGAAAAACATAAGGACCCACACTAGGCAGTTCGCATGGATTATTTTGGTGGAGGAAAGTGATTTTTGAGAGACAAGGAGGGCTGGAGAAAGGAGGAAGCAATCTCAATAATAAAAACACACACAAAGTGAGAAAGCTGAAGTATAGAATAAAAACAAAGACAACATTTCACATTCTTTGGGGACACAAGGAGGTCTACAGGAGTTTAAGGAACAGATATTTTCAAGCAAACTTCATTACTCAAAAGAGCCATATTTTTGTTAAATGATTTGGGCTTTTCCCCCAGGTAATACAAATTATGGAGAAAATTTCCAAAGCATTTATTCTTTGTTCAACAACAACACCAAAAACCCCTACTAATTCCAAGGTTCAGAACCCATACTCATCCATGTAAAGGCAAGCATGTCAAACTCAAAGGCTAACACGGGCCAAATAAACAAGGTTTAAGTTTATGTGGGCCGCAAAAAAAACTTGTTCTCCGAAAGCGAAATATTTGTTGCGCACAACAAACAAGTCAGTACAAGACTAATGACGTGGCAATCGGCTGCTAAAATATTCGCTGCTAGTATTAGTGGAGAGAAATGGTGCGCCTGCGCATAGGTGCCTAAGGGCAATGAATGCAACACCATTATAGTAACCAGTCATTAGTCATTAGCGAACATTGTAGTTCGTTATTAATAATTATGTTTGACATGCTTGGTGTAGAGGAAAGAAAGCTGAGTCCTGCTCCTGGCACTGTCATCTTTGGGCTATTTGACCTTTGGCTAGTTAATAACCTCCACTTAAGTTTTCTCATCCACAAAGTTCAACCTGGTCACCCTTAAATACCTTTTTAGATATAACAGTGTGATGATTCTCTTATCAACAAGTACAAAGGAGAAAAGTGAAAAGCTAGCAAATGGGAGTGATAATTATTAACATTTTAAAGACAATGGTAATTTAATGAGCCACTTAAAATTATACATTTTTAGAATGAAAAACGGCAATAAGATTAAGTAGGAATTGTACAGTTTCAAGTGGTGAGTTTAACTACTCAATGCTTTAATTTTCATGTTGAGGGGGAAAAGTTATCAGTTTAGCTATCCTTCAGATTACTCACTGAAGTAAGGCTTGATTTGTCACCTTAAAATAGAGCCATCCATAAGGAATAGTTCAACAAAAATGTCATGCTCTAGAGACCACATGTAATAGCTCTATGAAGAAAGGCTGGTCAGTGACAGCCAGTCAGCCAAATAAATAAGTTACACATGACAATTTCCAACGGAACCTTTTGAATATGTTATTCAGAGAATACAAAATTGCCCAAAAACGTACCTGCTTAAGCATGATCGTTTCCTAAAACAACAAAGTTTTAATTTTTATATTCTCCTCAAAAGTTTTATAAATAATAATGTGAATATGAGTAACACTAAATGAAAATTTGTGTCTGAGTGCAAAGCATAAAAAGTCACTAGCTCATGGGGCATAAAGATTTCCATGAGCTGGTTACAGTTAGCGTATTTTATTTTATTAAATGGGTATGGGATTTTCCAAAGGGATACACAAAATTCCTTTAAACTTCCCCAAGTTAGGAACCCTTACATGAAAAACCACCTTTTCAGACTGATTGGAATCTTCTGGAAAAATCCGCCAAGTCTTTAGAACGTAAGTAAGACTGGCTAGCCACAACCAGGCTTTTAGGCTAGGATGACATAGGGAAACAATTCACGGCTTGCACAGTTATCTGAAATTCCTGAAAACAAGCAGTTCCCTAAGTAGCAGGTCATAATTTTCTTATCTACAAGCACAGGCACGTGCATTTATTTATATCCCCAGATTAACTTCACGTCTAATTTTACTGCCACTGAGTATCCAGGGGTGGATTTCTTTTTTGAAATGGAACTTGAGCTAGATCAAAGGCATTTTAAGGTCAAAATGTACTTCTCTGCAAAACAGAGGGTGTGATCCCATGAAATGAATGAATGCGTCGCCATGCCCTTGGGCGCATTCTGTGGCGGCTGTGGGCAGGAAACCCCCATCCAGCCGTCCCCACCTGGCGGTGCGGTGGCACTGACTTACCCAAAAGAGCAGGTTGAGGGCGTAGAGCAGACAGCGCAGGCACCTGACGGAGTCTTCTCTGGCCATGGTGACCCCGGGGAGGGAGCAGCCCCATTCTCTCACCACATCCTACCCCCAAGGGCAAGACAGCAGCGACCTGCAGCGGGCGGGGAAGAACAGGACTGACCCCCGCGCTCCGCACCCTCAGGGCATCATCCCTTCTCTGCCAGCCCTCGGCTGGGTCCGGAGGCTGGTTCATTCCAGACACCGCTTCCTCAACAAGCACTTGTTAAAGTTCTGATAGTAACCTACCCCCTCCGCCAAGTCCCAACCGCCTGCAGATACCACCTGCCGAGCAGAGAAAAGGAGTGACTCCCCGGACGAATGAAGGCGCAGAGTCAACCCCGGTTCCCAGGGGACCCGCGGCGCCGTCTGCTGGATTCTGAGGAGACGCTCGGGAAAACCTCCCTCCATCCGCGCCCCTCCTGGGGGACAGGTCCGCTCACACCCAAACTACCCGCAGGAGGCATCCCAGGCGCCGCCGGCGGGTCCGAGGGTGGGAGGGTACCTCTCGTTAGGACAATTCCTGGGGCCCCCAACTCCGCGCCTCCCGCCCCATCCCTCAGCCCCAGTGGGAACGCGCGGCCCCGAAGGGGGCGCAGCGCCGAGTGGGGATTCCGCCCGGCGACTGGAGTTTCGGGGGGAGAACGTGAGAAACGATGTCTCGGCCCGGAGTGATGGATCAGCCTGGGGCGCGGGCGGGGACGGGGCAGGGCGCAGGGGAATCGGGGCCCGTGCAGCTGTGCAGG
>NW_005371734.1:433396-445987 GCF_000412655.1 Myotis brandtii
GGGAAAAAGAAAAAAAAAAAAGAGTCCTGGGCAGCAGTTGCTGGAAAGTCTCTGCTAAGCCACCTCCCAGCGCCGCTGTCCCTCCCAAGTCCTCGCCAAGTCCGGACGAGGCAGCGGCGGCAGCCAGGGCTGGCTGCACAAACCCTCGGCGCATGCTCCGGCCGCCGGCCCGGGTCGGATCCTAGTGGGTGTTGCTTGTCCCGTCACCCCGAGTGAGCCCCTTAAGGGACGCCTCACCTCTGCGAGACACCGTCCAGGAGCTAAAGCCAGGGACTTTGGGGACGTCCACGCAGTGAGCCCCTTGAAAATGGTGGTGCCGGAGGAGGGGAGGGGAGGCTATAGCCATAGGGAAGCAGGCTCTTATTATATGAAAATATTTGTGTTTGAGAAGGGGGGTGAAAGAGTGGACCAACCCAATTCCTGCAACGAGAAACCAGTTTTCACAACCTTTTGGGAACAACCTCCTGTGATTTGTCACTAACGTGGTGCCCTGTGATCCTTTTTATTGCTTTGTTGCCTCCCAGATTAAAACACACACACACACACACACTTCTTTCCTACTTCCATAATGCACATGCACTAGGAAACACGAGTAAACGTGTCCAGGTCTGACATCCAGCATAGGAAGAAAATATTTTTAACTCTTTCACAGGTAATCCAAAGACTTCAAATTTTTCTCCCAATAAGACGGAGTTTTAAGTGGGTGATTTACCTTGAATTGTGTACATACTAATGGACTTGGATTTTTTTTTTTAAGCTAGAGATTCAGGGAGTATTAAAATAATAATGGGAAACTATCCTTCTTCTTAAAAGCTTCTTTGGGGAGTAAGAAGTTTCACACATAAAAATCACTCCATCATATCTCCATATAAAAATCTGATATTTTATGCCTCGTGATAGCCCACATTTCTATAATTATTTTTATGCACATTGTGTGGCAAATAAATCTGACACTAACAAATCTGAATTCCCAGAAATTAAAAAAAAAACATTTTTTAGAGAAATATAGGAATTTATTTGAGCCAAACTGACAGCAATTATCAGGAAGCAAAATCTCAGCGAATTGAGGAAATGTGCTGGAGAATGGCAGTTATACATCTTATTATATTTTATTTTATAATAGTTTATATGCAATTTTGTATTAGTTTCAGGTGCACAGCACAGTGGTCAGACAATCACACTTCACAAAGTACTCCCCCCCTTCATATTTTCAGGACCCACCAGGCACCTTACATAGTTGTTACAATGTGATATGGTATTTGTCTTTCTCTGACTGACTTATTTCACTTAGCACAATACTCTCTAGGGCCATCCATGCTGTCACAAATGGTAAGATTTCCTTCTCCTTCTTTTTTATGGCTGAGTAATATTCCATTGTTCAGATATACCACCACTTTTTATCTATTTGTCTGCTGATTGCACTTGAGTTGCTTCCATATCTTGGCTATTGTAAATAACACTACAATGAACATAGGGGTGCACATATTCTTTTGAATTAGTGTTTCAATTTTCTTCGGATATATACCCAGAAGTAGAATTGTTGGGTCATAAGGCAGTTTCATTTTTAATGTTTTGAGGACACTTCATATGTTGTCCATAGTGACTGTACCAATTTGCATTCCCACCAACAAACAGTATACAAGGGTTCTCTTCTCCTCACATCCTCACCAACACTTACTGTTATTGATTTATTGATGGTAGCCATTGTGACAGGTGTGAGGTGATGTATCTTTGACGTTTTAATTTGCATTTCCCTGATGATTAGTGATGTTGAGCAGCTTTTTGTATGTCTATTGGCCATCTGTATGTCCTCTTTGGAGAAGTGTCTATTCAGGTCATTTGGCCATTTTTTAAATTGGATGGTTTGTTTTTTGGTCTTGAGTTGAATGACTTCCTTATAAACTTTGGAAATTAACACCTTACCAGAAATATCATTGGCAAAATCCTATTCCGTAAGTTGTCTTTTTGTTTTGCAAGCAACATCTTTGAGAAAACCTAATAATGGGGATCCTATTTACATTGCTCTAAGGGCGGGGGGCCGGGTGGATAGAATCCTGTGTTTGTCATTGCCTGTCAATGGTCAGTTGCTGCACGACCAAAGTGACAATGAGACATACACTCATTTGGGTAGAAATAAAATCATGACTACAGGAGAACCCGTGTTCTGGGTTAGAGTTAGCACAATCTTGGAAAGCAAGTCACTAAGCTGAATGTAAGGCAGCAAGCCCCAAAGAGCTCAAAGACAGCCATCTACACAAAACACCAAGAAAAGTGTCCGGGCATCCGTTAGGTGACACTGACTCTGGCAGCAAAGTATCTTCTGGAAACATGGAGAAGAGCGAAGAAACCTACTTTTATCCGCCATCAGTTTCCGCTCAAATGAGAGAGCTGCCGAGACAGCCCATCACCTGAACGCTGTTGGAACCACCGTTCCTCTGAGAGATAGAAACACCCCCACATTGGCAGTCTATGACTAGCATCAAAACTGATTAAAAAAAAAAAGAGCACAAAAACTCCCATGGCACTGAACAGAGATCCTCTTCTAATTCTGGGATGCAGTCAGTTCCTTTCCATAATTCATAAACTTTTCAATATATTTTTTATTCATTTCAGAGAGGAAGGGAGAGAGCGATAAAAACATCAATGATGAGACAATCATTTGATGAGACAATCATTGATCGGCTGCCTCCTGCATGTCCCCCACTGGGGATCAAGTCCAAAACCTGGACATGTGCCCTGACTGGGAATCCAACCATGACCTCCTGGTTCATAGGTCAACACTCAACCACTAAGCCAAACCAGCCGGGCATAATTCATAAACTCTTAAGGGCTCTAAGTAATATAATTTTAGAGGAAGTTGCTTGGGAAGTATATATGCCCCTACCCTTTTTTAGTAAATAAATAATATGGAACCATAGAAGTTAAAGGAGTTGCTCAACATTATATCTATAGTTAAATCAGATCCCAAACTAAAATTCAGAATCATACTCTCTAACAGCACGTGAGTTCAGTGATTCTCAAAACTGCAGTCTATTAGAGTCACTTGGGAAGTTCTGAAAAAATTCTAACACTTAAGCCATACCCCACACCAGTCAAGCCAGCGTCTCTGCAGATGTGATCTAGACATCCAGGATTTTCAAAGTTCCCAAGTTAATTCTAATCTGCAGCGAAGGCTGAAAATCACTGCAACTAACGCCTTACAGATGCCAGAAAACTAGCAAAGGGGTCTCTTCAGGTTTAGCTGGATCCAATCCTTCACTTGTGAGTTGATAAATTAAAATTAATATCCTCATTTTACAAGGTTAAGAAAAAGAGCTCTAGTTTCTGCTATAATATTCCCGATAAACCGATATCAGAGTATACTGGTATGAGTCAAAATTTCAATAGAGGAGATCGCTCCACATTGGGGACACTGAGGGACTGGGCAGGCATGATTCTTTCAACCTGACCATGCCTGCCTTCAACTCCTGCCCCTCAACTCGAGTTCTGCCTTTTGGAGTCCAGAGCTTGAGCAATCCTTCTCCCATCTGCAGCCCTTCAACTCCTTGAGGGCAGCTGCTATCCCTCCGTCTCCAATTCCCGTCTTCTCCAGAATTACAGAAGCACAGTACGACTTGCCATCACAGCTGTCATTTTATGGGCTCATATTTTATTCTGTGAGAATAACATCTTTTTCTGTACACAAAAAGGAGGGTAGAAAAATCCCGACATGGGCATGACAATCTGAATGTAGACTAACACATTAGGAAGATTGTGTGGTCTATTCATTGCCCCTGAGGCAGAAATTCAATTCCGTAGCTACGTGTGCTTCATTAAATACCCTTTGACTGTGTGGCACCTACTAGGAATACTAAGATACTAAGAATAAGATGGGTCCCTATCCTCCAAGAAAAGGCAAAACTATTCTTTTCAGTTTAGATGATAACAGTTGCTATTTAGGACAAATAACATATTTGTCCATATGTTATTCCACTCACTCTGCTCAAGTTGCAATCTCAGATGTGTCAGTCCCAGAGTCAGAAATAAAACTCAGCTATGCACTAAGGTAATATAAGTTCCTCACTCCACGAGGCAACTAATTTGTCCATATGTTATTCCACTCACTCTGCTCAAGTTGTGCAGAGGGAAGGAGCAGCATAGGGATTTGGTAGAATGCATGAGTTTCTATTTTTTTCTCAGTGTAATACCCATTACAGTACACTGAAGACACTTCTTCACAATCAATGCAGAAACAAGGCATAATGTGTTTTGAGCAAGTAATATGTGTCTGACATGCTAGATGCTTCTCATAATGTACCTTGTTTATTTATCATAAACGCACAGTGAGATACTGAGATTCACTTGATTTCTCCAGGGTCATACAGATAGCAAGTAAAGAAACAGATTATAAAGATGTGCCTGACTCCTTGCTATGTTAACCTGCATTAAAATAATATTTCAAATCTGGGTGGGGAGCCATTGACAAAGCTCAAAAAGAAAAAATATTCTAAGGAGTATTTATTAGTTCTTGAGAATATGAGGCTGAATTTCAAATATGTATACTCAAACTATGATTGGTAAATCTAATTTTACCTTTTATTTATCAAAGAGTACACCCAATAGGATCTGAGAAAAGTCTTTTATCACTGAATTAGGCAGACTTCTCTCAACTACAGGCTTAAGGTTGGCAAACAAAATACAGGATTCCCAGTAACATTAGAAATTCAGATAAACAACAAGTACTGTTTTGATATAAGATGTCCCAAATATTGCATGGGAAAAGTACCACATTGGACACACATGTACTAAAAATTTATATTTATTGGAAATTCAAATTTAACTGCACATCCTAGATTTTTATTTGCTAATTCAGGCAACCCTAGAAAATTCAACTCAAAGTGCCACAACAATAAGGATATAAATAAATACATTATTTTACATAACAATAGTTCCAAAATAACAATTCATCCATTCAACAATAGCATCAAGGAATCAGTCTTTCTCTGCTTTACTCTTCTGATATTCACAATGTGTCAGCTAATGTCCTTGGGCTACCTCTTCTCCTGATCACAAGATGGCTGTGCAAACCCAACCATTGCATCCCGTTGCTACTTCTTCTAGAAGAAACTCATCCTTTCTGTGGATCTCTCATAGAATCAAGGAAACTTTTCCCAGAAGTATTACAGCAGGCTATTCCTTATGATTCATTAGCTGGAACCCCATCACCTACATACTCAGGTATGCGCCAATTACTGGCAAGGAGTATGGGTCTGTTGTGACTGGTTAAAACAATCAGGTGATATTCCCTGTGCCTGGAGCAACTCTGCTCTGGAGCACATGGCCAAATGGAGGCGGGTAGAAAATGGAACACAGTCAGAACTTTGAGCTGTGGGGTGTAGAAAGGAACCGATGCTACCATCCTCTCTCCTATTCAGTGCTAAAACAGCCCAGCTCTCAGCCCACTACTTCTGTGGCGCTATACAGCAAGCACCTTTAAGTCATTCAGACAACCACTGAAGCAGGAACCTCCTGGCAGCAGCAAAACGCTAAGAAAACTCAGATCACATTATCTCCCTCCCAAGCCATAAGCTTACATCCTATACTACATTCACATGTGCACACCATACTATTGCTTAAAGCAGTGGTTCTCAACCTTGGCTGCACATTAGAATCACCTGGGAATCTTTTTAAAATCCTGATTTCTGGGCCTCGTCCTCCGGAAATTCTGTTTCTTTGTTACTAATGTTGTGGCCCCACCCCATAACAAAGAAACAGAATTTCCGGAGGATGAGGCCCAGAAATCTGGATTTTAAAAGGATTCTCAGGTGATTTTAATGTGCAGACAAAGTTGTGAACCACTGGCTTAAAGGATTACCCAAAGCAGCACCCTCAGAGAAACCCCCTAGAATACTTTCTTGTTAAAGTTTATCCAAACCCAGCCTCTATTCAAAATTCACAGATTTGGACTCCTTTCACCAGCTTACAATGGTACAGATAATCCAGTCCTAGTCAATAAATATGTGTGGAATTGTTACTACAAATTCAGAATTGTGCTAAGAGATAACAAAAGTTCTAAAATAATTTTGACTCTCAAAGAATTTACATCTTCATTACACACATATTCTTCAAAAAGCAAGAGCTCTCTTAGCAGAAACTCTTAACTTGCAGTTCTTTGAAGCAAACGGTAAAGAAAAGGAAGGAACACAGGCTCCATTTACAAACAGCTGTCAGACCTTAGTTTTCTTAGAAAGATCCCTCAGGAATTATTCCATTATACTACCACATCACCCTCTTATCATGCCCACAGTACAAAACCTAAGAGAAAGATAAACTTGTTATCATGCATATTAGTCCTTTGTCTTCATCTGCTGTCCCTTCAGTTCACTTGCTGTGTTTTAAAACTTCCATGTTATTCCAATGGTACATTAATAACACGTTTATTTATTACACCAGAAAAATATTTAATTTCAAAATTTCTTTTCAATCAGCTAATCCAAGCTCACAAGTGTCTTCATCCTACCACATATAAACCAACAATTTTATATACAAAAACAATTGTGATTTTTGTGGTTATAATTCAGCCTTTAAAACTCCCTATGTTAGTGTGTGTGTGTGTGTGTGTGTGTGTGTGTGTGTGTGTGTGTTAGCCATAGCCATGTAGAGATGTAGTGAATTTTCATTTTGTATTTCATGCTACAAATGCATTAATGATTGAGTGATGAATAAGATTAAGTTAGTGTTCCTGCTGATGCTACTTTTTTTTTTCATTGTAAAGAACAATTGTTATTATGTTTTACTACCTTTGTATGGTCAGTATTCTTTCTTAGAAAGCAGCATGAATGATTACTGTTTACAGAAATAAAGAAGAGATACCATGTCGGGGACAGAAGACATCCACATTTAACTCACAGAGTTAGTTTTAATAACTTACAAGCCTTTCTGTTATTTTCCTACATTTCTTAGCTTTATCAGTAAAATTACTCACTCTAAATGACTAGAGAAAAGACTTGGGATGTAATATGTTTGGTTTAGAAAACGTATGCATATTTTCCAAAATGAGGAGTAGGAATGAAAGTCTGTGTCTTCTGGTGGGAGTTTATATTGATGGTGTTTTATGAGTCACTGTCACCTTAGCGCTGGGTCACAGACAGGAATCCTTCCAAGTCTGTCACTGTGGAGATGAGCTGGTTCTCACTTCAGGGAAGGTGGCCTGTTACCTGGCAGCAGTGGTTTGGGCTGCAAGGCTGACCATATGTTAACTTAATTAACTAGGTCCCGGCAGCCATTTCTTGCATCAGACATAAAAACTGAAAATACAGCAACCAAGGATTTATGTTGCTTAAGTTTACTCTCTTTGTCCCCAACTTGCACTGTACTAAGGCTGTGATAAATCACCTCCCTTCTTCCCTCCCCTCCACACCCCTCACTCTATTCAGGCCAGGATTGCCAACTATCCAGTGCACTCATCGTGTTTGCTGTGCATCCAAAGGTTCCCAAATATGCCTCATTCCGCTCTGGGAGCAGACAGGGATGGCCAGAACCTAAAAACCAGACCAATCCATTGGGTGTGACTGGGATTTGAGTGAAGACCCATTGAAAGGTTATGCAAATCCAGGCAGTGGAGCAGAACCAGGGATGAGGGGAGTGTGTTGGCTAGTGTGAGGTGCAAAGCCCAGCACGAAGACAGATGGCCGCATCAGAGAGGCCCCGCAAAGGGTGACAGGCAGGTGCCTTGGCAAACAGACAGAACTCAGTGTCATAGGACATGGCAGGGGAAAAAATAATGAAGAAAAAGAAAAAAAAAGCAAGGAAAGCAAGAAAAATACCTTCTCCACATCAAGGTGATTGAATCACTCTGCCCAAGGCTTATTGGGTGAGGCTGGGCCAGGGAGTTGAAGGCAGGTTCCTCAAAAAGCAAGATTGTAGAACAAGAGCCACCGTCTCAGAGAAAGTCCTCTCATCCCCAGTTTTAAGAGTCATACTGGGAAGATTAGAAACGTTTGTGGTTTCCAGATTAAGGAAGATCTTAGATGCTGAGCCTAGGAGTTTGCACTTTATTCAGAAGCAATGGCGGCCACTGACAGGTTTTGACATGAGAAGAATAACACAGCCACTGACAGCGGACATTTTGAAGTTGGACCTAGATTTGAATGCTGCCTTCACCGCTTGCTAGAAGGTGATGATGAACAAATGACCTCACCTCCTCGCCTCTGTAAGCCTCAGTTTCCTCACCTGCATACCCACCTCCTAAGTGGGCATGAGTACTACATAGTATGTGAATGGCCCACATGTAGCTGGAGTCACAACTGTCCTTTGAAGTTTAAATAGAATGGACTGAGCCTCTAAGTCTGAAAGCAAAATGAAATGGGAATTTTGGGGGATGAAAAAGACAGGTTTTAGGAAATTTTGGAAATTAAGGGGACCATGGAGGAAGCACAGGGCTGCAGAGCAGCAGAAGGTATATTTCCATAGAATGAGGGAGCTGGGAACAGCAAAAGGTCTATATTTACAAAATAAAGAGAAGGAAGCCCTTCATCCAGAAGAAGAGAGGAAGAAAGCCCAGAGGGAATAGGAAAACAATAAGGAAGGAGGGGGGGAGAACCTCAGCTGTCCCATGTGAGGTTGACCTTTGAGCTCAGGAGTTACTATAGTAACCAGTCTAAAGGGATAGTGAGCAATCAGAGGAGATATCAAGGCATCAGGATCTGCAGCCTTTATAAGCCACAGGGAAAAGGAACTCAGTGGGACCCTTTCTCCATCCCCACGTGGGAGTCCATTCTGTGGGACTCTTTCCCTCTCCCTACATAGGAGCCTGTACTTGTTTTTTAATAAATCTCCACCTTTGCTATACCACCTTCTGTCCGTGGATTCATTCTTCGACCCTGATGGACAAAGAATCCGGGTTCCAGTCCAAAAATTCCGTTTCAAAAGCAGCGTGTCAACATGTTTTCCCTTGTAATCACTCTGGGGATTCTTGGATAGGGAAGGAAGGGAACAATTCTTTCAGAGTTCTGAATCAATTTATGGACCATCTTGTCATCTCAAGAATGGTATTCTTTTCTCTGAAGGGTGACCATTTGCAGAAAAAGATTCCTCCCCTCTCAAAGTATCAAGCCGACAATTGTAGCTGCCTTTGACTGAAGAGATTTCAGTAGCAGCATGACATGGAACTCAAAAACAAATATTAGAAACCCTCTGGCTACCAGGGTGGCTGTGGCATCTGCAAAGCTGTGCCTCCCTGAGGAGCAGCATAGAAGCTTAACACCATGGGGGAAATAGACTTCACTAGAACAACCCACCCAATCACCACACAAGCAAATCGCATAAACAAGTCCAGAAGGAGGAGGGAGTGATCAGTACCTAGAGTTGTTGCAATATGTTATCTAGAATGTCCAGTTTCCAACAACAACAACAAAAAAGGTTGAGGCCTGAAAAGAAACAGGAAGATACGACTCATACACATGCATACACACACACACACACACAAAGCCAACAACAGGAACTGCTGTGACAGTGACCTGATGTTGGATCTAAAAGAAAGTTACTTCATAGTAGCCATTATAAATATGTTCACAGCACAAAGGGTACGATGACTAAAGAAGTAAAGGAAGGCATGATGGCAATGTCACATCACATAGATAATATCAGTAAAAAGGTACGCTGTAAATAAGAACCAAATATTACTCTCTATGTTCGCTGTAAATAAGAACCAAATGTTACTCTATGTTTTAGACCAAATAATACATTTTATATTTATATAGAAATACATTATCTTCTATAATAATAAAAGCATAATATGCTAATTAGACTGAAAAACCTTCCAGCCCAAGCCGGGGTTGCAAGGGAAGCCAGGATCCCGGGTGCCAGAGGGAAGCCAGTGCCAGCAGCCAGGGAAAGGAAGGCCTACTCTTGCACAGATTTTGTACATCGGGCCTCTAGTATATAATAATGATATATACACACATATTAGACATCATATACATAATGTATTATGGGCCTATAACATATAGAAATGTAACATGTTTGCCAATAATAACACAAAGGAGTGGGTGGGAGCAAGGCTGTAATGGGCTAAGAAAATAATTATAGGTCATAAAGTAATAATTGTATGAAAGAGAGAAAGGGAGGGAGGAATGGAGGGAGGGAGGGAGGGAGGAAAGAAAGAAGAAAGAAAGATGGAAGAAAGAAAGAATGAAAGGAAGGAAGGAAGGAAGGAAGGAAGGAAGGAAGGAAGGAAGGAAGGAAGGAAGGAAGGAAGGAAGGAAAGAAGGGAGGAAAAAAGAAGAAAGAAAAAGGAAGGAGTGGAGGGAGGGGAAAGGAGGGACTGGGAGGTGCGAGGAGGAGAGGAAGATGCCACAAGCCAGTCTCATCAAAGACACTGGCTCCTGTGTTCCTAAGCAGTGTCTTTGGATTCCTGATGCCCTTCTCGCGCATGCTCATCCCCACTTGGTGCTGACACAGCCCTAGTCGCAGTGCAGATGGTATAACAGGGAGGACAAGCCTATTGGCTGCCAGGGTTTCCAGGATCCCCTTGCCCCCACTGAAGCCTGTCCCTGGTGGCCCCACCCTACCTATTCAGCACTGATCTGGGCTCCTCCTCAGCTTTCCCTGTCTGATATTCAAATTTAAAATCCTGTTTAGAATCAAAAATTTCTTCCCCAAACCTCATCTTCCCCCCAAACCTCATCTTCTGGCTATGCCTAATACTGTTCCTAATCTCTCTCTCTCCAGAAGCTAGATCTTGCTTCCTGTATTTGATTTGCCGTCTTACTTTTCTGGGACCTGTTAAGACTGAACCTTTAAACCACCACAAGGTGTAACCTGCTTAATCTGGAATTTTCATGATGTTGTGGATCATTAGCACCCCCACCCCCAACACACACACACCATTATCACTCTCCAACACACACACACACACACACACACACACACACACACACACACACATTCACATACACAGCGTTGGAACACCTTGGGTACTAAAGCTTGCAAGAAGCAAACTTGAGTTTGCCTTGATCTTTCAGACATGTACCTCAAGCCCTAGAGCTGGGCACTGTCCCAGCCCTTCCCTTTTGACCTGTAGGGATTTGAATAGTTGTATCTTTGTTTTCGTTCTGCCTAAGCATGCTAAAATTTTAATGGCAAATACATGAAAGTCTCTTTTCAGGGCTGATCTCACAGCTTATGAAAGTAGGCAGGTTATTAGCTTCTCTATTGAGTGAGTTTGTAACATGATGTTTTGTGCTGGATTTTGCTGGCCTCTTTGTTACTTTTGCTGGTCATAGTGTGTTTGCATCAAGTTACACAGCTTTCCCCTTCCCTATTCCCTGTTCTCTCTTCTGTCAAAAGCAAAGAAACAAATAATTTTCTAATCTATTCTGGGGAAAAAATCAGGAGAACCGAAATAATAGAACAGAATTCAAAATCAGAGAAAATATCCTCTAAGGAGAGTCTGACCAGTGGTCAGCAAACCGCGGCTCGCGAGCCACATGCGGCTCTTTGGCCCCTTGAGTGTGGCTCTTCCACAAAATACCACGTGCGGGTGCGCACGTACCGTGCAATTGAAACTTTGTGGCCCATGCGCAGAAGTCAGTTTTCGGCCTGGGCGAGTCTATTTTGAAGAAGTTTTATTCAACGTACCTATAGTTTAACTAAGACTTAAAACTTTAAGTAAAGTTTATTAAGTTAATTTTAGGGAACGTTGTGGAGTGAAAGAAGATGTAGTGTCAAGGATTGAGAAAGGTATGTTGAGATGGTTTGGACATATAGAGAGGATGAACGAAAGGAGATAGACAAAACAAGTATACAAGACTAGTGTGGATGGGAGAGTTGGAAGGGGTCGACCTCAGAGAATGTACTTCAAACAGATTGAGGACATTTTTTAGCAAAGGTCAGCTTAGGAGTACCCTAATTAAGTTAATAACTATGTACTTACCTATGTAGTTAAAGTTTAAAAAAATTGGCTCTCAAAAGAAATTTCAATCGTTATACTGTTGATATTTGGCTCTGTTGACTAATGAGTTTGCCGACCACTTGTCTAGACAGTCCATGAGCTTCAGTGTAAAGATTTTGTGCTGTCTGTTTTGCATAAGGATTGGATGTTAAGCATTGTGTGTGTGTGCGTGTGCGTGTGTGTTTATTTGTCTATGTTCTGTGTAGCTAAAGTTCTGAGATCAGTGGCCTCTAATCATGAAAGTATTACTGAACTACATAAACTTTTGAAAAAAAAAAGACCCTAAAAATATTTGAAAGGAATTTTACTTTTAGCAGATCAATTTTAATTTTGTATCTAAGCTACTTCAAGCCTGTATAGTATGTGAAATGACCACTGAACTTGGAAGCAGAAGACTGAAGTTTAATCTTTCTGTTTCTAGTTTAAAAAATTGTCCATCTAGTAACTTAAGAAAGCTAATTGGTAGAAGGGAAGTTCTTTGCACTTTAGTGGACTGAAGACTTGATTTGGGGAGTTAGTCCATAAATATAAATGAGATTTTTTTTTCACTGATAAGAGTAAAAAAGTATGAATTCTGACAGTGAGTTTGTAATTCAGATTTTTCCTGAGCCAAAAACCCTGAAGTTGTTTTTTTTTAAAATATATTTTATTGATTTTTT
>NW_005371734.1:446020-446945 GCF_000412655.1 Myotis brandtii
ATGAGAGAGAAACATCCATCAGCTGCCTCCTGCACACCCCCTACTGGGGATGTGCCCGAAACCAAGGTACATGCCCTTGACCGGAATCAAACCTGGGACCCTTCATTTCACAGGCCTACACTCTATCCACCAAGCCAAATCGGCCAGGGCCTGGAGTTGTTTAATGGCTCTCTGGAAGGATAAGAATGAAATCTTAATCTCTCACATTCTGTTAACTTTAAAATTTTTAATATCTCTCTATATATAAAAGACTAATATGCTAAGTGTCCAACTGTCTGACCGGTCACTATGACGCAGACTGACCACCAGGAAGCAGACACTCAACGCAGGAGCTGCTGTGACACACACTGGCCATTTACAGAGAAACAGCACTGCGGACCTGGTACCCACAAAGCAACACTCGGCTTCCCCCAAGTGAGACACAGGCCCTGCCACCACCCCGGAGTGACAGCCCACCAAATTGCAGCTGAGGCTGCCAAGACCCCATAGTGCAAAATGCAGCCCACAGCCCAGCCCAGCCTGGAAACGGTGGCTGTAGGTGCTGGGTAATGATGTCACGTAGCAACACCAGCTTCCTCTCCCTAGCGACAGGCCATTTAACAATAAACTGCACTATGGACCTGGCGCCCACAAACCAACACTCAGCTTCTCTCAAGTGGGACACAGGCCCCACCACCACCCCAGAGCAACACCTCACCAAATCGCAGCCACACAGCCCAACCCAGCCCAGAAATGGTTGCTGTGGGCACTGCGTAATGACGTTACATAGCAACGCCCAGCTTCCTTTCCCTAGCGACTAGCCTACTTTCAGTTTCTTCAGCCTATGAACACAACTTGCTTTATTTTATTTTATTTTTAATATATATATTTTATTGATTTTTTTTACAGAGAGGAAGGGAGAGGGATAGAGAGTTAGAAACATCAA
>NW_005371734.1:447106-480588 GCF_000412655.1 Myotis brandtii
ATAGGAGACTCAGTGGAATCCTATTTTCTTTTCATTAGCCGGAAAAATGGAATTTAGAAAGTTTAGAAACTTGACCCGACTGAGAAGAAGTAAGAAATGGTGGACCTTGAAAATGACTTCAGGTTTTCTCACCATGCAGAACATAGTCAAACACTGCTGCAGTTAAATACTTTACCTTTTGTTCTTCCTGCCTGACCTACAATAATAATCTGCTTCATGTTAATATTTACTGCTGTGTTGCTGACAATTATATGAAAGAGAAGTTGGGGTGCTTCACTGGGCAGGAAAAAGTTTGGCTACATCAGAAAGCAGGTATAATTAAGCAAGCTTATCCTATCTATAATAATAAAAGCATAATATGCTAATTAGACCAGACGTCCTTCTGGACGACCTTCCAGATGAAGCTGCGGCTGCAAGGGAAGCCCTGGTTCTGGATGCCTGCCTGTGGCCAAAGGGAAGCCCAGGTCAGGGGTGCCAGGGGGAAGCCAGTGCCAGCAGCCAGGGGAAGGAAGGCCTACTCTTGCATGAATTTCGTGCATCGGGTCTCTAGTATATACAGTATATAAAAGGCTAAGTTGACTCGCGCATGTGCAATACATATAAAGCTCTCACTGGCGTGTATTTTGATCTGTCATTGCTGATCATCCATTTGGTTGGCACTTCTATTATAGAGAAAGGGCGAATAGCAATATTAAAATATTTCTTCTAATTAATTTTCTTTCAATGTGCACAAATTTGTGCACCGGGCCACTAGTTATAATTACATTGAGCCATTTGATCACATGTTTAAAATTCTGTCCTTTTTAGTTAGTACAAAAATTACTACTCATACCAATTTTTTAGCGCAAAATATTAATGATCTAACAACCTTTTCTTAAATCTAAAGACCAAGTACTGATATGAGGAGTGTGTTTCAATTCTATTAATAACAATAGTTCAGTGTTTTATAAATAGTGAACTATTATGACAAATCACATCTCAGTTGTCAAGGTTCAAAGTTAGGTTTAGGTTCACAATAGTAGTTTACAAATTATCATTGATTAAAAATACCTATTTCTAAGAGAACTTTTGATATGGTCCTCATGTTATATAAATCAAATACGCATGTCTTAAGTGTATCTAAGTATTAGAGATGTTAAATTTGCTTTCTTTCTTATTCTTCCTTTGTCTTTCAATCTGAAGATGGCTGTGATTAAAACATGTAATTGTATTATGTATCCACATTCATACTTAGTCCTATAATTTTTTGTACATTGGACATTAACAGTAGGCATAATTGACTTTATAAATTTATGCTAATTGGCCATTACTAATTTCCTGTTAATTCAGATTCAAGACCATAAATCATAATTCACTTATCCTATTATTCTTTTTTTATAGGATAAACATGACAATATTACATGATTTTATGACTCGACAGTCTTCACAAAATAATTAGCACAGCAATAATCAATAACAGCCCCGTACAAGTACGTCTGAGATTCTCAGTTGAATAGAAACTATGATCTCTGAGATCTGTTTTCAAGACCTCGGAACGTGTACTCTTATAGATGTATATCAAATATTTTAAGTATAATGTCTGAATGAAACGTGCTGCCAGTTTTCACCAGCATGAGAGATTATGTTTGCAGGGGGAAAGGATGATATAATAACCATAGTGTTGTTGTTTTTTGTTGGTTTTTAAGCTACAAGCTTTTAGGCTCTTCTTTCCTTCAACAATGTCCATACCCAGTCTCTGGATACCATTAGAAATTTGTTCCACAGACACAGATGCCAATAGAGTGACTCAACTTCCGTTGTCACTGTTGACCTCCATTTCAAGTCTCCTGTTTCTCCTGGTGAAGGAAGCAAATCATGGCATGACTGCATTGCCTCCTTCCTTCCCACTGTCTTTTCCACGCCTTCTTCAGTTGAAGAGGAAGGATGTGTATGAGAGGGATGGCTGGTCCTCCTCCAGCCAAGTATAACAACAGTTCTTTTCATAGGTTCACGATCAGAGTGGTTTGGCATCCCAGTATTTTCCGGTAGAAATTTTTCATGTGAGCTCTTGATGAACTTCCTGGGGCAAACTTCCTTTGGAGCTGGATGGAAGTTACCAGAACTAGCAGAAATCCATTCTATTCATTAATAATTATATCCACAGGTCTAACATGGAACATCTGTACTCTCCCCTTCCCAGGTTGAATTCCTGGGACTAAGACCACTGTTATGAGAAATTCCTGTCAGCTCCAGGGGCCTTGTTTCAAAAAGCCCATCTCCTCTTGGAGTTAAACAACGCCTTTAGGGCACTATCTAGGTATGAGATGATTTCAGGAGATGAAATCTGTTTGATCACCACATGCACACAATGTGGTGAGCTACAAGAATATACTTCCTTTCCCAACCTTCCTTGCTACATTTAGCATTTTCTTCTGAGTTGTTATCCTTAATTGCTCCATGCTAGTCAAAAACATATCCAAAATAATTGTATGAGTTTCTATTTCACAAGAAAAAGTACAGAGGTGCTGAATAAAACAACACCATCTCTTCTTTCTGCATGATAAGAGAAAAAAAGTATTTTGCTGATGTAAACTCTCATTTTAAATTCATCATTTTGTTTTCTCCCTCTCCTTTGAGTTAAAAGGGCTTCAGGTGAGAAGTGATAGAACATTGATGTGTCACATGAAACTTTCCCTTCCCACTCAGCACTAATGAAAATATTTGCCTTCTACTTAGCTAACAGGTCTTTTCTTTAAAACTTGCTGAACTTGTTTTTTAACTTAGTAACTTCAGTGCAGACCATAACAGAGATGCTTTAGATTTTCATCTCTTTCATTCCTTAGGGGAAAAAAAGAAAGGGGAAAAAAGTACCCATGCTTACAGGCTAAATAAGGAGAATGAAGAAAAGTTTCTTAGCTCATAAAATAATAATGTTTAAACTCTCATTGGTTTATTAAATTTTTGCTTTCCTTTAACTACCAACCAAAAATCACTTACTAACACAGACATAATATATTTAAATTGTCAATATAAATCTATCTTATTTAATAACAACATGGAAAGTACAAATAGAAATGATCGTTCCTATCAATAGGTGTATAGTCTTTAGAATTTTAACACTTACATTTGCTCATTGGACTAATGTATACTGAACATAGGGCATATTCAAGTCTTTCATATCCTAAGAACATCTCAATTGTGCCAGTCAATGCCCTTCTGTAAATCTACCCATGCAATTTTTTTAATTGAGAAGACATATAAAGACATATACAGTCAGCATGAAAATACTTTAAACTATTTCATCTACTCAACAAAATTATTCTACTGAAGCTAAATAAATAGTCATCGAATTACCACCCAGAAGAGTTAACAGCTGCTTCTATTTAAGGCTTTCTTATGTGCCTCTACTGTCCCCTCCCTACTCCACCAAGTTAACCCAGGAAAGAGACAGCGGGATTAACTTCAAGAGCTCTTTCTTCCTCCTGGGCACTGGGAAATGATAGAATGGGAAGCAGCTGCATTTCCTGAGCTATTCTGTCTCTTTTTGTTATTTTTCTCCCTTTTCTTTTCCTCCAATGGACTCCTCCTTTCCTTACACAATCTCAATTAGTTCTCAGGCTTATAAATTACATTTATATCTTGATACATATAAGTACATCTCTAGCCCAGACTCCCTCTACTGGGAACTCCAGGTTTTAGTATCCAACCTATAGGATATCTCAAGCTTCATGTGTGCAAAACGGAATTCCCAGCAATGGAGCACCACACCACTTCTCGCTTTAAGTGGAATCACCGCTCATTCATTTTTAAACCCAAAACCTAGATGTTTTTCCTTGGTTTGTTCTTTTCTCTTACCTCAACACTGTATTCACTCTAATGGGAAGTTCTAACAATTCTACTGCAAAATATACATCAAATCCATTCTAGTCGAGAAAATGGCAGTCTCTCAATTGGACCCTTTTATATCAATTGTATGACCAAGTTATCATTACTTTCATCATTTTAATAACTTAATTGATTTTTATTAATTGTATAGATTGTATTACAGGAAGTAATTAAAAGATTCTTTATTAAAAAATTAAAGGTAAATAAATGAATAATTGAAAGTGTTTCTAAAAAGGAAAGAAAAGGTTCTTTCCAACTCAGAAATGACTCTTCTGAGACTTTGCTTTATTTCTATATTTTCCTGACCATTAACAGTCTGTTTTTGTTCATTCCTAAGCTTCCCTAAATAATATTTATATTTATTTCAGCTGCATTTCCATGTACACTTGAAATTAGTCATAAAGAATGTCATGGCATTTAAGCATGAGTGACGAATTTTTCTCAGAGACATTTGATTTTTTCATGATTGTGCATAATTCCTAGAGCTCCATCTAAGCCTTTACTTACTTCAAAATCATAATACTATACATCCAGCTTCTACAGACAACTCACATTTTCAACACAGTAGGTTTAAAACTGAACTCTCTGATAGCCCCAAGCTAAATTAAGTGCTCCTCACTAATACTGCCATACACCCGTGTAACCTCTTTTAACATGTAAATTGCATATCATAATTATTTGTTCGTCTATATTCTTCACTAGACTGAAACCTCTTTAAAATCAGCCTCAGTGTTATTGTTAGTCTCCTCAGTGTTTAGGAACAGTCTATATGCTTTCTATAAACATATTTTTCAAATTAAAAAACTCACTTCTCTAAAATAATACAACAAAAAGTCATTGTTTTACCCAATTAAAATCTGCATCATGCTAAGAAGTATAACTGACTCTTGAAGGCAATTTAAAGTTAGTCAATCAACATATATATATTTTTTCAAATATATTTTTATTGATTTCAGAGAGGAAGGGAGAGGGAGAGATAGAAACATCAATGATGAGAGAGAACCACTGAGCAGCTGCCTCGAGCCCGCAACCTGGGCATGTGCCCTTGACTGGAATAGAACCTGGACCCTCCAGTCCGCAGGCCAGTGCTGTATCCACTGAGCCAAACCAGCTAGGGAAATCAACATATATTTTAATGCCTAAAAGACTTGGTTTCCTCTAGCTAGATTGGGAAGGGTTCAATGGAACAGTTTGTCAGTTGGACAATTTTGATTTTTGGCATACCAAACAGAAGGTATCAACAAAGAGTATTTGGGATGATAGTAAAGTATTTTATTTCAATGTTCTTTACTTTATGGAATTGGTCATCAGTTTTCTTCTGTTTCTCATTAAAGCCCATATCTATTATTCTATTTACAAGGTGTCTTTAGATATTCAAAGACTTCATTAAAAAAAATAGTGAAATTCAGTAATGTTGTCAATGGATAAGATTGTTTCCCTTTAATATAGTGCTCCAAAAAAGCCTCACTCCTTTTGCCTCCAAATATTGTCAACATCTTTGATATCTCTCTCTCTCTCTTAGATCATCCTATTAAAATTGTTTAGAGTTGGAGCCTGATATAAAATGCCACTTTCAAAATTACATCAACCACAACAGCATATAGAAGGCAACATTTTTTACAGTTTTCACAAGAGTTTCAAAGTCTGGTATTTTGCCTCAAATAATCATGGGAGGGGAAAAAACCCCAAGTATCCACTGGCTGTGTGAGCGAAACTAACACATGGGCATGTGGCTGGTGGATGAATGAAGGAAACCTTAGGAATTAAGAAGGCAGCCTGAAATCTATATAGGCAATTGTTGGGCTTAGGGATTTTTCTCACTCCAATGGGGTCTAGGACCTATGATGTCTGGGAGATTGTATGAGGCCAGGTCTTCAACCCCATGAAGTCTGAAGTTAGAGTTCTTGCAGGGTATCATTTACACTATGCACACCATCGCCTAACATAGCACAAGGGTCTTTGGAGCCTCCATTTGGCAGCCAGCCATGATTCCCTGCAGCAGCATATTGTCAAGGCAGCTGCTCCTTCACACATACACATACACATACACATACACATACTCAACCTGCTGCAGAAATTAACCCTTTCTCACCTACCAACACATGCACCGCCTTGTGTTCATACTATCCATCAGAATCTTATTTGATTCCTTGAGGACCCGTTGTGTGTCAACTCTCTTTATTTAATATCTCCAAGCTTTACAGCAACCCTATGTGGTAGGTATTATGATCCCCAATTTACAGATAATTCCACTAAGAGGTGGAATATCTTGCTCAAGGACTCAGACTAGTTTAAGCCAGAACTATAATTCAAACCAAGATCTGTCTGGTTCCCAAACCCTATTTGCATTAATAAATAATTATCTATTTATATACCACAGAAGGGTCTAAAGAAGGGGCAAAAGATTTTTTTAAGAGCAAACTCATAAAGTCATTAAGAATTTAGGTAAGTTCTATTATTAAAGACACAAGCCTGTTTTCATTATTACCCGAGCTGACTTGCTTGAGAACCATAAAAACCTCTGATTACTTAAAAATGTGTTTTTTAATCTCAATGACAGTTATAATTCAAATATTCAGTATTTTAGGGAAATAACATTTTAATAAAGCACTGAAAAGTTGTAGAAGTTCCAAAAAAAGGAAGGGCATTACCAATAATGAGGTCAGAATGAGGTATGTTAAAGGTCAGTTCCCTATCATCCAAAGGGCCAGCCTAGGTTGGCATTCTCTAGTGAATTATCAAGGCCTGCTCTAGACACTGACCTCAACTCTTTCATACTGAAAGCTTGATTTGTGCCTGATACTAGAAGTAATTCCTATTAAATAAGAGATTTGGTTCCTCCAGACCGGTTTTTAGGTGGAAAAAAAAAATTAATAGATTGTTAGTTTTAAAATATTCAATTTAGGAGAAACCAAGATGGCAGCATAGGTAAACACTGGAAATTGCTGCCTCCCACAACAAATTCAAAAATACAACTGAAAGACAAAAGGGACATCATCCAGAACCACAGGAAGGCTGGCTGAGTGGAAACTCTACAACTGGAAGGAAAGAGAAAAACACACTGAGACTCAGAGGAGGTGCGGATGTGCAGAGGTACGTAGGCGCATGCGGGAAGGGCTGGCAACTGAGGACGCGGCTGTCTTTTTGAATCTGGAGGGAGTCACAAGCAAGCCACCGCTCTGAACTCCAGTTCCGGGGAGAGAAAAAGAGAGAGAGAGACAGAACCACTGAATCTATGGAGCCTGAGCTCAAAACCTGGGATGTGCCCAAACTGGGAACTGAACCCGAGACCCTCCATGACCCCTCGGCACCCAGGCCCTGGCCGGGTCTGCATGTCTGGGTCCTTCAAGCGCTTCAGACACTGCTGGAAGCTGGTCCATCCTTGCTGCTTGACACAGTCACTGCAGGGAAGAAACATCTGCACAGCATATGTTTCAAGGGACCTGGCGTATATAGCATATTGTTCTTAATATGTTTGCTCCCTTTCTTGGCGCTATATGTTTTAACCAAGGTCACCTCTCCGAGAAAGGTTGCTTCCCCAGGTAGGGATTTTTCCCTGAAGTTAGGGAGGGAATAAAACCCCTTAACTAAGTGCCAGGCGGCTAGTTAATCACTTTAACTACAATCACGCTTAAGCTACATAATCTTTACTCCCTGGAATGGAGATAAGAAATGCCCTAACCTTTGGAATAGAAATTGAAAGGATTAAAATCAACTGGTATAAATACAGATGTAACAAGACAATAAACACAGAACCTGGCTGGAGATCCTGGATAGAACCAGGCGAGAGAACCCAACCATGCTGGTCAACTGAACGCTGCCTCCGTGTCATTCCTTCTTCACCAACTCCGTCCACACCTTTGGGAAGCCCTGGACCTGACCCCGGCGTTTCTCTCCCGGAAACCTATCTAAGCGGATTATGAAAAATGGATCAACCCTGATCTCTAACCAATCACAGGGTGAGGCGGGAACAAGAAGTGATACTCGGAGCGGGTATATAAACAGGCAGCTGTCAGCGCCTAGCACACAGTTTGTCAGTCCGGGCTGCAGGAGCTGCCGTGTGGGGGCTGCAGAGGCTGCGGAGGCTGCGGAGGTGAACTGTGAACCTGTTACTGAGTCCATACTTTCTGTCGCTCTCCATCAGGAGCTGACCCTACCCGTGTCCCCATTGCCACCTGGCCTTCCGCCAACTGGGGAACTTTCAACACCACCAAAGGACACATGTCAACGAGGCGCCCCAGGGGCCCCAGGTTCATTCTGACCAAGAAGGACATTAACGGGTCTCTCTCCTGTGCATGTCCTCTGATGAAGGTCTGAGATTTTTAATAGAACCTTTTGCTGCAAAAATGGTCTATGAGCACTTAGACAGAGGGGGTTCTATGAATTAGAATTGGGGTCCTTGAGTAATTATTCATGTTTCCTATTGGCCCCAAATTCTGTTAGTCTTGCTGTTTGTTTCAATAAATATTTCACGATTCAACCCTTAAAAAATAATAATAAAAATATTCAATTTACTATTATAGTTAGAAGTAAAAAAAAGGATTAGTTCTTTAGAGTTTTCAGTTCATATTATAAACCTTATTATCCCATTATAAAGCTAGCAAATTTTCAGTCACTTTAAAGGTGGCTTTAATTACTATCTGAACCTTGTTAAACTCCTTTTAACATTTTTAATTGCATTAACACATTTAACATAATCATTTTCTATGCATATATAAATTAACAAATTTCCTCAAGTATTTAAGCAATACTTATACAATTAATAAGTGAAACTTTAAAAATGGTTTCAAGTTCTCTTTTCTCCAGGTATTACACATAAAATTAACTATGTTCAGTCTAGATACACAATTCTAAATCAGTTCCCAATTAGACATTTTAAAATGGTGTTACAAGGTTGATCTGTTATCCTAACAGGTTAATGTCTCATATATTATAGATACTCAAAATAGCAAGTATGCACACATTAATTAATGTATAAATAGTATTACATTTTGATCCTCTTAAAAATTTCTACAATTAATTTTGATCTCTCCAGATATGAAAACTCTTTTCCACAAAGAAAATATACCATCTCACAAATTTTAAGTGTTATAGCCCAATATGATTGCTGCCTTCTCAGCTTCTCAATGACCTGAGGCTACTCCTAGAAAAAGACTGGGTCCTGTCTGTGACAGGGATGGAACATACTTAACCCTGTAGATTATAGCAGACTGTATCAAGGACTTCAAAAGTGAAAGGAGGAAACTTCATGTGACTCATATTCATTAGAATTGAATCACATCATTATGTAGTTTTAAAGTCAGGTTAGGCCAGGGGATTGTCAAGGGCGGGGGAAAAAAAAAAGGACACATATGTAATACCCTTTGTAATACTTTAAGCAATAAAAAAATTAAAAAAGAAAATAAATAAATAAATAAATAAAGTCAGGTTAGTAGACTCTCTAACTCCCCACCAGGTCGTCATACCTTTTCATTGGATTTTTGCTTTCCTTAGTTTTGCTTTCTTAGTTCTTAAGACAACTAAATGTATTCACATCCAGGTGTAAAGACATTTGAATACAAGGCAACAGACGCTCCAACCGGTAAGTTAGCTTGCTGCTGGGACCTGGCCAATGGGACTGAGCGAGACAGGCTGGACATGCGCTGGAGCCCTCCCACAGTCCCTCCCCAGCTGGCCAACCTCCCGCGTCCCTCTCTGGCCCCCCATCGTGCACCGGTGGGGTCCCTCGGCCTTGCCTATGCCCTCTCACAATCTGGGCTGAGGGACCTCCCCCCATGAGTGTACGAATTTCATGCATCAGGCCTCTAGTTTGAATATAAGGCAATCTGCATTTTCTTGCATTCATGAAAGCACCTAACTCTTCTAGCACTAAAACCATATTGGATGGAATTCTGAAATGTCTTAGAGCTCACCACTTCCAAAGTCAGTCTATTGACAGACTCATGTCTTAAGGGAAAATGAACATTAACAACCAGGCTTATGGAAGTAAAGTATCAAAACAAAATGCCAATATTTTAATTTACAAAAAGAAATTTAACTGGTAAGGAATCCAGGCCCTTTAAATCTTCTGGTGCACAGATTATTTTCATACAAACAAGTTTTGTAAAGAGGTGGGTTATCATCTGAAGGTTATTTGGTGAGTATGGAATTAGAACAAGAGAAACTAAATATAAGATTTGGATAATTAATGACAAATCTGATATAGAGGAGCCTCGTAGATAACATCCCTTCTACCCAAAAGTTTGGTACTAACTATAAGGCAAATACAGAGCCAAACAGATGGAGCTCAAAATGTCAGCTTTACTACTGATGAAGGCCAGCCTACAGACACAGCTTGCTACTAAGAGCACTGGTCATACTTCTCCACTGAATTAGACCCATGGACAATTGTCACTGGGACAGCTGCTCAATCCCAGTCACCCCCACAGCCAGGCTCCCGACTACAGGGAAGTGGAGAGAGCAAAATGTACGCATCCTGTGGGAAGGCTGGTTCACAAAGAGGCAAAAGAGAGACAGAGACAGAGAGGGTGGTGAAGAGTAATAGCTCTCTTCCAAATTTCATTTATTAGGTAAGACATTTTACCTCCTGTGGGAAGGAATAAATCAGAGAAAGAAGAGTTTAGGATAATGACCCAGTTGAAAAATAGGTACTTTAATTGTCAAAGAAAAATGCAGTCACGTAAATACTGGAAGCCCAAACTTTATAAGTAATTTAGGGATTTTAAAAAATAAGGTTTCTTCAACAAACTTTTGAAAAGACAAAGAAATCAAACTGCCACAAAGCAGGAGTAGGAATTATTGTACCTCTCAAGACTATCCCTGAACCAGGGTCAGCTTTCCAAACAGGTGACAAGAATGCCAGTGGAAGCCCCTCGCTGCACACTGTGCAGGCCACTTCTTGCACACCATCTATTACCTTTGTCGAAAATTCCTCCAATAGGATTCATTCTTCTGGGTTCAAAAACTCTATTAAAATGCCAGCTCTCAGAATATAAGCTAAACATTGCAAAAAGCATGGCCTGAATTCCTTAAAAACTAGGATAAAACTTGACATTTGAGGAGGGACATACACCAGGAGAAACCTACCAGAAGCTATAAAGTGTGTCATTAAAATGGAAAATGCAGCAATCTAACTTTTCCCATTTTCTACTTTTAGTGTGCCGTCCTCCAGCAATAATAAGACAAGGCATGTCAACCAGCTAGGAGAAGATAAAATGTAAAATGTAGATAGAGGCATTTCTAATAAATTGTAAAAATGTAATGTCCTGGCCAGAGAGGAGAGTGACAAGGGATTCTTGATGAAATAATATGAAAGCTAGATGTAATTTTTCAAGAAATGGGAACAAATACATGCAGTCTGTCATAAATCCTTGATCATATTTATGCCTAGTCTTTTATGATATTTTCCCCGTAGTGCCCATTGTTTATCCATATTAATAAAAAAATAACCTGAAATTAATGCCAAATGCCACAAAGCTAAAACATTACTTACCCCAATTACTCCTGCTTCTGCTCAGGAGAGTTTGAAAGCTTTATATCACCCAGTAGCATATTTCATTTTAAGCAGCTTCATCTCCTTTCATCTCTGTACTATGTATAGCATGCTGAACTATCTTCACAAGATCAAAGGGAAACGCACTGTACTTTATTTACCAAGGCCAATTCAATGGGTAACCAAGGCACTTATTTTACCAAACTGACTAGTCCCTTTGAACTACCATCTTCACTGATCCATAGACCATGCTCAAACTGTGGGGAAGGCTTCCTTGAACCTGGAATATGTTCTTAGCCTCCTTGGTGCACTTGCTTTGAACTGCGTGCCATGGATTTTACTAAGCTATGAGAGCACAACAGAGGTCTCTTCAGGACACATGAGGGCTCAAGTCCTTAGAAAACAAAAACCAAGACAAATGAAACTACACCAACACTGCAAAATTGAAAACATTTCATCTCAATACCAATAGATAAGACAGGGGTCCTCAAACTTTTTAAACAGGGGGCCAGTTCACTGTCCCTCAGACCGTTGGAGGGCCGGACTATAGTTTAAAAAAAAAACTATGAACAAATTCCTGTGCACACTGCACATACCTTATTTTGAAGTAAAAAAACAAAATGGGAACAAATACAATATTTGTATTTGCATGTGGCCTGCGGGCCGTAGTTTGAGGACCCCTGTTATGATAAGAACATCTCATCCCAAAGTACATGATTACGATATTAGGTTTTTACAATAATTGACCCACTTATCTGTGTTTATCTGGCTATGGAATGGATTACAATGCTCACTTCTACATTGATTTAAGTGGAAAATGTTTGTTCTGTGTGTTCTGTTACTATAAAGGTGTATGTGAGTCAAGGTAATGCGATGAAAAAGAATATAAATTTAGGAGTTTTGCATTCCAATACACCAGGGGTGGCCCATTAAATCATTTGGTCAGGCCTGCCAAGGCATTAGGGATGAATTAGTTAAATGTTTGGCCAAATATAGCAGGATAATTAAGTTGATAATTTTGCATGGCCCTCCAATGATGTTAGAAATATCCAAATGGCCTTTGGCAGAAAAGAGGTTCCCCACCCTTGCGATATAGGAGGAATAGGGTGTTTTTTGCCTAAGTCGTTAATGTCTCTGAATCTCGGATTCCTCATCTTCAAACTAGGAAGTCCCCTTATGTGATAGGCAGCAACGCTGCTGGCCAGAATTTCTGGCTTTTATGCTTTGGGGCACATGAGGTTGCTCTTGCCCATTAAGGTTGGTCATGGTGCTATAACCTACTTTGGCCAACGAAATGTGAGTGGAAGTAACATGTCATTTCAGGGAAGAAGCATTAATTGGCATTATGAAACTTTATAGAAGGATCTTATTTTTCTGGGACGGTCTTGGGAGCATATGTTGACATGATATGGAGTTGTAAGTCTGAGCCAACACATGGAGGAGAACTGCCTTTGAGAATTACCTAGATCTAAACTCTTGCTGTTTTAAGCCACTGGGAGTTGTTACCACAGAGTAACCTACCCTATTCTGACTGTGGAATTAATGAAAGGATGAAGTAAAATAATAAAAATAAAGCCCCTAGCTGAGTGCTTAGATCATATTAGTTGATTCATATACACTGGTTCTCTTCCTTCTCTTTTTTTCTTTAATCTTGTGCATTTTTTTTTCAAGTAGGTCTTCTGTTAGAAGCTTAGAATAATATCTATAATAATAAAAGCATAATATGCTAATTAGACCAGACATCCTTCCAGACAACCTACCGGATGAAGCTGTGGTGGCGGAGGCTGAGGCAGAGGTGGCCACCACGGTGGCAGGTGCTGAGCCCCTTGCACGAATTTCGTACATTGGGCCTCTAGTAAAGTGAATAAAGTTTCCCCTACACCCATTCTATCTTCCTCTGTTACCTTTGTGCCTCTCTGTCTCTTTCCCTGGCTCCCGGCCATTATAAAGAGAGATTTAAAAAGTATTTCATAACCACTTCCTCACTCCTCACAGTGACTGTCTCAAGAAAGAGAATTTAAAGATTGATTAAAATCACCTGGAATTGGGTTTTTGTTTGTTTGTTTGTTTTGTTTTTGTTTTTTTCATCCCCCAGGACAGTGGTCGACAAACTGCGGCTCGCGAGCCACATGTGGCTCTTTGGCCCCTTGAGTGTGGCTCTTCCTAAGCCTTAGGAGTACCCTAATTAATTTAATAACAATGTACCTACCTATATAGTTTAAGTTTAAAAAATTTGGCTCTCAAAAGAAATTTCAATCGTTGTTCTGTTGATATTCGGCTCAGTTGACTAATGAGTTTGCCGACCACTGCCCCAGGAGCTACAAGGATAGCTCTGGATTATCTTGCTTGAATGCTATCACCTTTGACTATTTCCCAAGAACCATGGCAGTTCCAAAGAGTATTTTCCAGTATGTTTACTTCAGGGTCACGATTTCCCTTGGTCTAATTGGTCTGCGAATTAGCTAAATGACTGTTTAACTTACATTGGTCTTACAGTGGTCTTCCTAATTTCAAGACCTAGAAAATGGGAACACATAGAAATAGAACAAAACAGTTTTTCTAGTTCAGTGGATGCAAGAAATGGCTCTAAATGTACTTAATATCATTAATGGCTAACATACTAGTATACAAGTGGGGGGAAAGTGGGTTTATAGTTGTTTGTATGGGAAACAATGCAATAATTAATAAATAATAATACAAGAATAAACTGTTTTGCAAACCTCACTCCTTACAATGGTAAACCTAATTTTGCCACACCCTGTTTTTACCACTGACTTCTTGCCAGGCACTTTGCAATCATCCTTTACATATCCTTCTTTACAACCCTATGACATAGGCTATGCAATCAACAATGTTGAAACTGGTTTAGAAAAACTCACTCACCAACATCTCTAGCTAGTAATGAGTGAAGCAGAAGCAGGTGCCCAAGCACTTTGACTGGAAAGTCTATATTCTTAATCAATTCCCAGTACCTTAGCCATATGATTAGCATCTCCTATTAAGCCAGACTATAAGTTGCCAAGTCATATGGTTACAGAGGTATATAAGCAGATCATTTTAAATTGGTTTTTTATATACCAAGCTCCATTTTCAACCCCCCTGGGATCACTCAATTATACCCCACATTCTTCCATAATAAATGGAATACTTATATCTGCATATAGGAATATCCCATACTGAGAATAGTTGTATTTGCAAATTTGATGGAAATCAGAGGGAGGAAAAAAGAGGTGGAGGGGGGAGGTATTTGCTCTTTGTCATCCAGGGCTCAACTAGCAATTATTTGATTATTATATTCTTGGGTTACTCATTGAAAATATTTACAAGCAGACATTTTAACCCATATTTATTAAATAGGGTTCCACAGGAGATACCATAGCAAGAATATTTATGAAACACAGAGGTCTGATCCTTGCTCCCAAAACTCAGTTTCAGAAGGAGAAATAGTTGAAATGCATATTATTTTTCTGTTGTTGTTGTGTAACTGTGATCACTTGGTGTGATGGGGAAAAGAATACTACAGTTCTATTTTTCTTTGCAGAATATTTAATTTCATTCCATATTTAAGTAAAACTGCTATGGAAAATTATCTCTATTACCTTTTATTCCTTTCTGAAGAGGTAAGAAAATAGGACACTCATTACTTCCTAACCTCAACATTAATGTTTTAGTGTAAGAAGGCTGCTTAGAATACATCTGTATTACATCCTTTTTAGTTATAAATGTGTGTTTCCAGGTTAAAAAATACTGCTTTAAAATGCAACGAGCTAGCTTCATATTTTCTCACATCATTGTTATATCTACCTAAGTTTGTGCATATAAGTACGAGGAACAAAAGTTCTCAATTTGTACTTATGTGTATTCATGGGAATTTTCTAGATCAAAATTTCTTTTTTTTAAAAAAATATATATTTTATTGATTTTTTTACAGACAGGAAGGGAGAGAGATAGAGAGTTAGAAACATCGATGAGAGAGAAACATCGATCAGCTGCCTCCTGCACATCTCCTACTGGGGATGTGCCCGCAACCCAGGTACATGCCCTTGACCGGAATCGAACCTGGGACCTTTCAGTCCGCAGGCCGATGCTCTATGCACTGAGCCAAACCGGTTTCGGCTAGATCAAAATTTCTTGAAAGTCTGCCATTCACTTGACTCCACTGTAAAATACAGGGTGGGGTAAAAGTTTCCAGTTGTGAGTATGTGAAACAGAGTTTATTCTTGTATTATTATTTATTTTTAATTACTGTCTTATTTTCCATCTGAACAACTGTAAACCTCCTTTTGCCATACCCTGTACTCTCTAATTCTAGGGACCTACAGACTTATCTGAAAAATATGTGCCATAGTTTCATATAATTTAATATGGATGAACACATGTTCATATGAATGCAAGTATACATGTAGAGACAAAAAGAATTTGAAAAGTTCATACCATGCCTCTAGATTCGGGGGAGGGGTCCCTAAATTATTAAATGTGATAGTTGTTAAAAACTTTTTGCAAGAATGAACATTTACCATTTGCAACAGCATGGATGGAACTGGAGAGCATTATGCTAAGCGAAATAAGCCAGTTGGAGAAAGATAAATATCACATGATCTCACTCATATGTGGGATATAATGATCAACATAATTTGATGAACAAAAATAGATCCAGAGATAAAGGGCAGGGGAGGGGGAGGGGGGGGTTTAAAGAGCAACCAAAGGACTTGTATGCATGCATATTAGCATAACCAATGGACACAGACACTGGGGTGGTGGGGGCTTGCCCAGGGTGGGAATGGCTGGAGGTGGGGGGTCAATTCGGGAAAAAGGAGACTTGTGTAAATCTTTAGACAATTTAAAAAAAAGAAAAAAAAAACTTTTTGCTACATTAGTTACAAATTGCTGCAGGGAGAAAAGCTGGAGATGGAGTGGTAAGCTGAGGCTTTCTCAGACAGCAATTTAAATTTTTTATCTTATTAAATGACTGTAAATTATAACAGTGCTACTTTATGACATGCTAATTATAGCAACTGAACCATGCAAAATTATAGAAAGATAAAAGGTGATACATACCCCCATGGTTGAATACCCTTCTAACAGAGATAACCTGCATTTGCACATGGTCATACAAACCGATGCATAAACTATCTGTTTCTTTGTTTCTCTGTCTCTTTATTTTTCTCTCTCTCCCATTCACTCTTTTTCTCACAGGTTTTCTTTGTTTAACAAAAATGGAGTAACAGAGTATACATTAATAAGCAATATGGTTTTTGCCTCTAAAAATACATCTTATGCATTCTTCTGAGCCAATAATATAGAATTTATACTTTTGAATAGCTGCATTGTGTGGATGTATAAGATTTATTTACCTATTCTTCCTAATAACACTCAACATTTTTTATAGTTTTTTTAATCATTAAAAATATTTCAATAAATATTCCTAGGTGAGAATATTTACAAAATAATTCTTTATATTTATTTATTTCTATATAATAAACTCCTTGAGGTGATTTCAGGCTAATCTCATTTTTTGTAACAAATACTCCCAATGTTAATATCAGTTCTGTGGAACTCATGGTGCTAAGTAATTTACTGATAGCTAGTTTGTTTATAAGTTTTTCTTGTAATGATCAATTTTTCTACAACATAGTCAGATTGAGGCACATGGTATATCATGTAAACTCATAACTTGGTGCCTCATCTTTATTTTTTATTGATTTATTTTTGTTAATCCTCACTCAAAGATATTTTTCCACTGATTTTCAGAGAGAATGGAAGAGAGTGGAGAGTGGAAGAGAGGGGATCAGAAGAGAGAGAGAGGAAGAGAGAGAGAAACATTGATGTGAGAGAGACACATCAATCTGTTGCCTCCCACATGTGCCCTGATTGGGGCCAGGGATCAAACCAGCAACCCAGGTATGTACCTTTGACTGGGAATCAAACCTGAGACACTTTGGTCTGCAGGCAGATGCTCTAACCACTAAGCAACTGGCCAGGGCAGTGCACATCTTTAAATATTTGTTTAAAATTAATATTGGGAGGGGGAAATAATTTTCAATTAAAGATAATGAAATACCAACTTTAGGTTCAAAAGAAAGACATTATATATCCTAAGTATCACAAAGAATCTTACTTTTTTTCCAAACCTGAGACGCTTTGGTCTGCAGGCAGATGCTCTAACCACTAAGCTAACTGGCCAGGTCAGTGTGCATCTTTAAATATTTGTTTAAAATTAATATTGGGGGGGGGGGGAAAAATTTTCAATTAATGATAATGAAATACCAACTTTAGGTTCAAAAGAAAGACATTATATATCCTAAGTATCACAAAGAATCTTACTTTTTTTGTACCTGTCATTTCTAATTTTCTTTCCCATCACTTTTAATTGTATTTTTCTTTCATTGTGAAAGAATTTCTCAAATAAAACTAAATGATCAAGGGGTATTTTAAAGGTTTTTAGCTTAGGTAATAAAATAAATGACTTGTTCCTAGATATATTATGTGTCTGAAAAATTAGAGCATGAAGAATTAAAATGGAAAGGAGATAGAAAAATATTTAGCAAGTCAAAAGGTGTGACTTATTAATGTGGGAAATGAAGTAGGGTGAAGTGTAATAGACACACTGATGTTTCTTCCTTGGGGTTTTGCTGTATATATATTCATATATGCACTGATGTTATTTTTCAGAAAACTTTTATTTGAAGCCATATGCACAAAGCACTATGCTAGGTGCTATGGAGTGCCGCATCACTTAGAAGACATAGACCCAGTGCCATATTTGTGTTACACATATACAGTTAAATGTCTCTTCCTTCGTCTCGCATAGCACTGATTTAGTTTAGTCTTGGTCAGCTGCTCTTAAAAAAGAATACACTATCCTTCTTTTATATTTTATGCATCTGTGATCACTTACATAATCTGAGGACAATCAAATCACAAATGAATGTAGGATCATGCTCTACACCTAAGCCACAGTGGTAAAGAATTCCTAGATGGTAAGAATACAAGACAAGAGTACCTGAACCTTGATCATGGGTAACATATTGCTTTGTCAGGAAAATATCTCCAGAAAATTATATTGTGATACTTTGATAGGAGTGAGTTGTTATACTATTCCCATTTCTATGAATTCATTCTCACCCCAAATGGAGATTTAAGATTACAGTAAAAAGAAAAAACAAACACTAAATTTGTATAAGTTTTATATAACTGCCAAAAATTGGAAACACACTATATAACCATTAGCTAATGAATAGATTAACAAACTATGGTACATATATTGAAGTAATACCACTCAGCTATTCAAACAAATAGTCTCCTGATACACATAAAACATTGATTAATCTTAAATGCATCAATAAAAAGGGAAATGCTGAATAAAAAGAATCTGACACAAAAAGTTACATAGTATCGGACTTATTTATAGGACATTCTGAGAATGGCAAAATTATAGGGACAAAAACCACGTCTATCAGGGGGTTTGGATGCCAGAACTGAGTAGGGGGAGAGAGGATAATGACAAAAGGGACATAAGTGAAATTGGGAGAATGATGGAACTCTACTACACCTCGGTTGTGGCAAATTTTTGAAAATACAAAATGAATGGCTTGCATTCTATGTAAATTACACCTCAATAAAAACACAAACACCACCACCAACAAAAAGTAAAATATTTTCTAGTAAACTACAAAACATACTGTGGTTAAGTGGAGTATATTAACTCTACCAAAACCTGATGCATTAACTTGTACGGATTTCCTTAAGACAAAAGATGTAACTATGGTTTGGGGGCAGAACATTTTTTGGCATTTAATTCACAAATGCCTACATGAACATGATATAAAGTCCATATGTCTGCCTCTTAAAAATTTGTGTTTTGTCTGACATAAGCTGAAAGATGATGGGTTGGCAGCTGTTAGCATTTGTTCAGTTTTCATTATTTGATGTACATGGGAAATAAATATATTCTTTTGTCAGAAGTGGCAAAAATGTTCCAGTTTTATTAAATAATAACTTTAAGTAATATTTTTTTCAAACTAGAAAGACCAAGCAAAGTTGTTTCATGGTTTTTGAAATAATGGAATTAATTTAAAATCATATTTAAATTTAGCATACATGATAATTTTAATGACATAAAAATTTAAGCTTTCAGGAGAAACTAATATAAATAAAAACAATTGCTATAAGATACAAGAGACATATGTAAAAAGGCACTTGTTTTATAAATCTGTTATGAAAATAAAAGTATCACTTTAGAAAGAAGAGATAACATGGAATGAGGCCATCAAGAATAGACATTTATTAGATTTCTGGAATTTTTGACATTTTTCTCTCCTTAAATTGATGAGTGATCCATTGTCAGCAAGGGCTTCAAGCCATACAAATATAGAGCAGATAATATCAAATTCTATCCTGTATAACTTTTTTCTATCACAGCACTCTTTAAAGAAAAATACTTTCATGACTTCTCACATTGATATGAGATTGACCAAAGAATTTACATGTATATATGCATAACCCATGGACACAGACAATAGGGCAGTGAAAGGCCTGCGGAGAGGCAGGGAAGAGGAGATCAAGGGGGGTGGGGAGGGTGACATCAGTAATACTTTCAACAGTAAAGATAAATTTAAAAATAAGTGAATAAATAAAAATAAAATCTATGCCAAACTAGAAACAAACATTAATGGTGTAACCTAGATATTCCTATTAATAGAGAGGCCAATTAAAAAAAACCCTTACATGACAAAAAATAAATACAATACTTAGACATGCATTAATCTTTTTTAGCATGTTCTTAAGCAAGATATCCATGGATTAACTTGGTTAAATAAAATAAAATATTGCTAGCATGTAGATTTATTCATTATTTATTTCCAACTGTTGTTTTAAAAACTTATATAATCTATTTCAAATGAATATAGAGCAAGTTAAATTATCATGAATCTGTTTTTACATTAGCATACTGATTCTAATAGAATTGCACCCAAACTTAGGATATGTGACAAAATGAATATAAATTGAGTTAATTAATGAGATTTTTAATTTCTCTAAAAATAAATTTATAAAGAATGTCAATTCTCATTTTACGATTTTTTTAAGCTTACGTTTAGTTTTCTTTGTTAAGCAACAACTTTTTAATTGAGAAAAGAGAGCATGGTATATAAAATATTAAGGAATGGTTCTTAAGGAGATAGTGGAGAAAATGCTGATATAGATATTCTGTTTTGTGTAATGTTTTAAGTTTAACAATGAAATGGAAATAGGGTATATGATAGAGACTTACCAATGCCACATGAATCACCGAGAAGAGGGTTAGTCTCTTTTCCAGTGTTGACTATAATTTAGACTTGAATAACTCATGGCTCACAAGTAAGTGGAATCTGTAGAGTGTCTAAAGTCTCTCAGTGCTAGCAAGTACTAATATAGCCATAAAAGTCTGAAGACCTTCACCTCAACACAGGAGTTGGGGAAGATGCCCATCCATTAGACTAAGCTCTCATACTCAAACCCCACTCAACTCAAGTGGAATGTCATGGTCTTAAACTCATGCAAGAGGGGGAAAATGCTAATGTGGGTCAGCAAAATCCAGTGTAAGAAAACATGAACTTCTGAGTGGCATGACTCTCTACTGGATAGAGGCATGGGGATCATAATTAAATGTCATGGTGGCATTTACTTTCCTTCCCAAAAATATCATGTCCACAAGGAAATTGGAAATGGGGGGAAATGGCAAGGCTGATGGAAAGGTGAAGTTGCCTTGGGAAGAAAAGCTAGACAAACACACTTCCATTAGAGAAATGACCAAATTATGTGAGGTTATGGTTCCACTTCAGCTGAACAAAGGGGTCTCCAACCCACCAAGGGTTCTTTTGGTGGAAGGATTCTCTGGAGTTTGAACTGTGTACTCTCACGAGGGAAGGAGAGGATTATTTGTGACACTATATCTCTCCCTCAGCAAATATTCTAAAAGCTGTGATGGGGTTGGAGTGATGCGTTAATCACAATACAGGAGTCAGTTCTCTGCTTCTGCCTGACTCTGAGAAAAGACCTCAAATGCTATCTAAAACTATTTTACTAATTTTTAATTCTCCAGATAGAAAACCATCTTCCTGAAAGTGATTTTTAATTACAATTAAGGCTGAGGCAAAAGACTGTATAGTTGAGTGTGTATGATGAGTGAAACGGAACTGAACTTGTGGAGCACAGCTCAGGGAGACTTTCTGATAGAAGTTACTATGGGACTTCCCAGGGAGAATTAGTAATTTGGGTGTAAAGAAAGGCTGTTCTCAGGGAGCATATGGGGTTCATCAGGGTTGGATAGTCTACTCTGTGGAAAAGCAAAAACTTGGGAGAATAGGTTTCTTTACTGTTTCTCAGAGTGCAGATCAGTTGGTCTCAACATCTTCTGGAAGGTTTGATTACATATGAGAATTGAAGGGAGAAGAAATTTCCAATAGCAAATTATGTGTTCATAACATCCATTGGAGACAGAATTTGGAGAAACTTGTATATCTACTATCAAAAGCCCAGAGGAAGTTGGGTAGAAATTGACTTTACGTCTTGGGCTAGTGCAGTGGTTCTCAACCTTCTGGCCCTTTAAATACAGTTCCTCATGTTGTGACCCAACCATAAAGTTATTTTCGTTGCTACTTCATAACTGTAATGTTGCTACTGTTATGAATCGTAATGTAAATATCTGATATGCAGGATGGTGTTAGGCGACCCCTGTGAAAGGGTAATTCGACCGCCAAAGGGGTCGCGACCCACAGGTTGAGAACCGCTGGGCAGTGGAAAGAGCAAGCTCTGGTGCTACCTCAATATTTACGCCACTTGGAAACACAAGCTTGGGTCACAGAACATGGGTGCAGGTACAGACAACTTGTCCAGTTCATACTGACAAAGATCCTCTCCATTTCTAAACGTTAGCCACGCTCTTCTGGGCTCTTTTTCAACTAGGCCTCAAAAAATTTTGGGCTTCCTTGCTCAGATCTGCATTGTCCAATTTCAATAAGAATCTTGCTAAACTGATTTAGCCAGAATACTCCATGCTTGGTATCTAATCAGGTTCTTCATCCTCCAAGTGAAGTTTGACCACTCTGGCCTGCCCTCGCCCAGAATCCTATTACATCAGGTTAGCCAGAATCCCCCGTTACTCCTGATATTTCTTTAAGTAATTTTCTATCCACCAACCCCCAGCCTGCTCCTTGGATGAAAAGTCCTGCTTTTCCTTGTTATATTCTGAATTGAGCCCCATTCTACACTGAGGTATTTTTTTTTCTTATTTCAACAGTTTTTCTAAATAAAATCTCTTTTTATTGCTTTACTGTCCAGCTTTGGTCTTTCGTTGACAATACTACCTCTGGTAAGACCACGCAGCTAATGAGAAGGCTGCTCTACACCAGATGCCATTGCTGGAGAACAGACCTTGCAAATAACTCTGGGCTGGACCTGACCAGACACTCCAAATAGTAGCTTCTCCATTAGAGTTCAATAAATGTTAATTCAATGTTGTGGTTCTCTTATAGTCATAAATATACCCACTGGAAGCTAGGCCCCTCAGCTACACCCCTCAGCTACAGCTAGGTCTCAGAAACTTATTCAGCTCAGATGGTGGCAATATTCAATTTGCATTTTGACAGGACATCTAGGCCTTCATTAATTATATTTTAAACCACAGCATCCTTTCCTTAGTGGCTGAGATTGTGAGGCTTAAAGAGACACTGCCATCAACTCTTTGGTTTGGGCCAAGAGTAATGTGTTATTAATCTGTCTTATTGCCATCTTTTTAGCTATCCCAATAAATAAATAGTGTGTGTGTGTGTGTGTGTGTGTGTGTACATGTGTGTTTAAGAGAGAAAAACAGTCAGAGACAGAGGGAGGGAGAAGGAGAAAGAGAATGGGGAATGCGGGCATATCTGTATATATGTCTGCTTATTTGTATGTTGATGTGTCTGTGCACTTGAAATCTATATGGAAGATGAGATGAAACTGTATTGGTGAGGTGAGCAATAAAATTTATGGAAAATAAAAATTTCCAAACTATAATAACAGCTCCCTGACTGTACTGATAATGTCTAAAAATTTCTGAGGGAAGTTATAGTGAAAAAAAATAGAAGAGAAACTGAAGTCAAAATTAACTAACTAAAGCTTTAATGTGCGCTACACAAAACAGAAAAGAAACTTTATCACTTAAGATAAGATCAATGATGATTAAGGAAAGCAAGTAATAATGTACTCTGTACTATTATTTTTTGTTTACCACCTAAATCACCATTAAAGCTCCATTTCTTCACTGAAGCTTTAACATGATATATGCACAGCTGTTGGATTAAATTGAGGATCATGTATAAGTTAATGCAATTTTATAAAGTCATAATCCACGAGGTCCAAACTGAGATCAATAGTACAGTCAGAACACAACCAAGAAGATAATTTTAAAATAATTTAAGCTCTTCACATGTATTTTTTAAAGTCCACAAAGGAGGCATATTTCTATTGTAATGCTTAAAATTTTCCTCCCTCACTCATCAGCTTCTCACTTGTGTACCACTCCTTCCAAAATTCCTCTGAAAAACTTGCAGGGAAGTTTTAATCCTCAAACCAATCTAGTCCTCAAATTGTTCTCCTTCTGCCCACATTCCTTCTTCTAATAGTTCATTATGAAAGCCCCAAAGATAAGTAGAACACAACGGGACCATTTTTGGAAATCAGAAGGGTGAAGCCAAAATTTATTTTAGTAGATAAGGGAGAGGAAAAGGTCAGTATCATGTATTGTTTAAGACATTTGCCATCTCACATTGATAAGACTTTTTGTTTCTTTTTCCAAACGCTAATGCCTTTCTGATTTGATGGCTTAGAGATGCTGACATCTACATACCGATCCCTTTGTCCCTGCTTCCATGTTCCCACAGCCCTAGGTCATTTTCCTGAGCTCTTTTTTGTACATGACCTAGCTCACTTATGCTCCTCTAAAGACTAAGTTTCCTTCCTCTTAACATCCTTTATCTTTTCCAAGCCTTGACTGCAAAAGAAATTGTTCTTTCTCTACTACTTGATTTTCTTCCTTTTTCTATACCTAACCCTAGTTCTTTCCTCTTTATTTTTTAAAATATATTTCTTTATTGATTTCAGAGAAGGAGGGAGAGAGAGAGAGAGAGAGAAACATCAAAGATGAGAGTCATTGATTGATGGGCTGCCTCCAGCACGTCCACTACTGGGGATCGAGCCCAAAACCCAGGCATGTGCCCTTGACAGGAATCGAACCTGGGACCCTTCAGTCAGCAGGCCAACGTTCTATCCTCTGAGCCAAATCAGCTAGGACTCTTTCCTCTTTAATTATCAGTAAGAGTGATTTGAAAAATCACATACTATAAAATTCCAAGTTGGGTAACTGACATAAATGTACACATTAAATAATTTAACAAATGCACATATTTTACCAGAGGAAAATTTTCTATTGGGAAATGACTACTATATTTCCAGATCTGCCTTAATTTATACAACTAAACTCTTCCCCAAGAACATTTGTTCGAGGCATTACTTGAACTTGGCTGGTACAATTTGCTATGTGTTTCCTCTGCTCAGTGATCGCAAATGCCCCTTGAGCTTACTGCAACAGCTGCTTCAACATCCTGTTCACAGTGGTGTTGGGTTGCATCAGGGATCACTGAAATGCCAGAAGACTGGCTGTGCTCCAGGATCTTGGTAGTGGTGATATTATCTGCCGTCATTTTAGATAAAGTATAGCTTCAATTGATGGTGATGAAATATCCTAAGCAAAAGATGTAGTAATTATGACAGATGAGATCTCACAAATATGCAACAGGCCACAATCTGCCACTATTCTTTAAACCTTTACTTTAGCTAGGGATCTGATGCCAATATCCTCAGACTACCCTGCCTTCCAGCCGATTTTCGCCATTTCAGTTAGTACATAATTTCACAATGTGTTCTGCCTGGGCATGTATGTGGTAATAATACCCTTAATTCCAATTTGGCTGATACAAATGTCCCATGCATGAAATGTATCCATGTATCCAATGCATGCTACATTAACCATTTAAAGTTGTTGCTTAATGCTTAAACAGCCTGAACCAGTTTTTGTCTGATGTTGCCATGCTTTATGTCACAAGCCCCTGAAAACTTGGCCAAAACATATTAGATTGTGTGCAGATCAATGCCTGACCCAAGGACACCTGGCCCAGAAACTTCTAAGAACTCTAACAGTTAGAAAAGCTGTAGTTTGGATAGAGATTGCTAATTGTGATCATACGATTCCCATTTTAAAAATTTAAGTATACAGTAGTTGGTATACAATATTATATTAGTTATATTAGTTTCAAGTGTACAATATAGTTCTTTGAGAATTTTATACCTTATAATGTGGTCACCTTACTAATTCTAGTAATCATGTTTCACTGTGCAAACTTATCACAATATTATTGACTGTATTTCCCTTCACTTTTTTACCCATCCCTTCATTCCCCTCCCTTATAGCAAGTATCTCCTTTATTTATTTATCAATGGACACCTACATTGCTTCCATTTCTTGGCTACTGTAAACAATGCTGCAAGCATCATAAGGGTGCATATGTCTTTTTAAATCAGTGTTTTCATTTTCTTTGGATAAATATCCAGAGTGGCATTGCTGAGTCATATGGTAGATATATTTTGTTTTTTATTGAGGAATCTCCATATTGTTTTCCATAGTGGCTGCACCAATTTGCAGTCCCACTACAGTGCACAAGGGCTCTCTTTTGTCTATATCCACACCAACATGTTATTAGTTGACTTTTTGATCACAGTCATTCTGACTGGTGAGAGGTCATATTTCATTGTGGTTTTACATTTCCCTGATTATTAGTAATATTGAGCATCTCTACATATATTGGTTGGCAATCTGAATGTCTTCTTTGGAGAAGTTTCTTTTCATGTCCTCGGTTCATTATTTTTATCAGAGTATTCATTTTTTTGTTATTGAGTTATATGACCCCGGAAGGATGTCTGGTCTAATTAGCATATTATGCTCTTATTATTATAGATATTTATAGTCATGGACATAGACAGTGTGGAGAAAACCTGGAAAAGGTGGGTGTGTGGTGGAGGGGTTCAATGGGAAATTGACTTTTCATATGATGATAATTTTATAATATTGTTTCTATAGAAAAGATAGAAAGATAATTTAGCCTCTTCTCAAATGGTTGATCAAAATTTGTTTTTCATAGTAGTACTATTGACAGGTATCTTGCAACAGCACAATACTTTGTTAATGTCATGTAAACATTTAGGATTTTTGTAAAATACTGATTTCATAAATGACCTGTATGATTTCAAAAAAGGACACTTTTATGTACAGTTCCTAGTCTGCACAAAACTTTATGTTGACAATACTCATTAACCAGTTTGTCACTGATGTTCATATAAATTGTGTTTTTGCCCATTATTCCTCAAATTGATTTTTAAAAATTACTGATTCCCATCATTTTCTTTTTCAATGTTGTTGCATATTCATTCTCCTTATTTTCTCTGATATCCTGATTATTTTCCTTATCTTCATGATATTTTACTGTGAGGTACTCTCTTTAGCATTTTAAAACTTCTAATCTTTTTTGTTTCAGGTTTTGTTTATTTATTTTTTTTGTTTTAGCTCAGAAACTTCCTGACAACTATATATGAATTTTGGTGGGATCAATAATTCTGAAGAAAAAAAAATAACCCACACAAAACAACCCCACAATTAATCTGAAAGTAAGAACAAGTCTGTTTTTAAAGAGCCACTATATTATATTGACCTATATGATCACATAATTAAATCACACACATTGATGGATCTAAACTTTTGTCACTGGAACTACTTATCACTTCAGGTCATTTCCCTGAGTCACTAGATAGTTGCATCCTGCTTTGGTTGTAACAGCCAGACTTCTTCAGTGCATGACACAGCAGATATTCTAAGATACAATCTAGCATGCTGGGAAGCATAAAACGTATGACACCAATTGCTTATAGTATTACTAAAATTTGAACATAACAATTCTGAAACATACAGTTTTGCTCAATTTCCATATTGAAGAAATATACATTATTTGTAATTCTATATGTTGTATTACCAAGTATATTTCTGATAAGATAAACTTCACTTTCTGACAAGGCATTAATAAAAAATGAATCATTTGCTCACAATGTCATACACAGAATCATTGGAAGAAGTTTTCACATATTAACTTCTTGTTTTATACCTTTAAGCCCCACCCGTACTCCTTTTTGGATCCAGGTACTCCCAGTGCTGCTTGCTGTAGGTATAACCTTGCACCTTAGCATCCTGGGATTATGTGAGTATAGTGAGCAAAAAAAGAATTCCGGGAAGCCATCCCTACACCTGGTGTTAGCAATAAGTTAACTGCATTTACAAGTGACTACAAACACCTAAATATATCATTCTAAATTCACACTAAATGTATATTCAACTCAAATTCCCGTTGTTTCCCCAAATTACTTACTACTCCAAAGCCTTTAACACAAGGAAAAATGTAACAAAGACAACAATGAAGTGTACAGAGATATGTCTTAGTCAAGTTCATTTAAAAATACCTTTTTATGCAAATTTAAAAAATATGACCATACTAGTAATAGATTGAATGGTGCTGCCCAGACAATATTTCCATATCTTAACCAGCAAACCTGTGAATATGCTCTTATTTGGGGGAAAATAGTCTTTGTGGATGTAATTAAGGACCTTGAGATGAGATCATTCTGGATTACTCAGGGGGGAGCCTAAATCAAATGATGAGCATTCTCATAAGAGAAGGGAAGACACAAACACAAAGAAGACCACGTGAAGACAGAGTCAGAGACTGTAGTGATGGAGCCTCGAACAGTGCTGACAGCCACCACAAGCCGAAGAGGCCAGATGTTCTCCCTTAGAGGCTCCAGAGGGAGTGCAGTCCTGCCAGCACCTTGATTTCAGACCTCGGGGCCTCTAGGGGATGAGACAATAAAGCTCCCTTATTTTAAGTTACCGAGCTTCCATTATGACACACCGTATCATCACTCGAGCTCTTTCCAGGGCCTTATAAGAGGTTCCGGTAAGACACAGAATAGAAGTAGGACAGCTAGAGTTCTGTATATAACTTTATACTTTGAAATACTTTCAAATTTATCTTTCACTGAGGCTCACTAGTTGTCAATATTTGATATAAATATGTATCGATTTAAGAGTAGTTTCAGATATGAAGCCAGGCTCTGCCCCAAATACTTAAGCACGTATTTGTTTCCTGAGAAAAAAAAGAGAGATCACTCCTACATGTCTATGGTACAATTATGAAAGTTGGAAAATTAACAGTGATTCAATGCCCTTATCTAAAAATATTTTTCATTTTTCCATTGTCCCAATAATGTCTTTAAAGAAAAACCAATTAAAAAAAGAAACAGTACATAATGTAATCAAAGATCACATGCTGCCCTAGCCAACTTGGCTCAATGGTTATAGCGTCGGCCTGCTGACTGAAGGGTCCCAGGTTCGATTCCGGCCAAGGGCACATGTCTGGGTTTCGGGCTCGATCCCCAGTGGGGGGTGTGCAGGAGGCAGCCGATCGATGATTCTCTCTCATTATTGATGTTTCATCTCTCTCTCCTCCCTTCCTCTCTGAAATCAATAAAGAAATATATTTTTAAAAAACACACACGTTCTTTCCAAAAATAGATCACATGATGTACATGTAGATATTATTAGTTATCATATTAAAGTTTCCTTTAATATGAAACAGTTCCACTGCCATTTTTTTATGTGTTTGACAATTTTTTAAAACTATAGGTTAGTTATTTAATGGAATACCTTTAATTTGGGCTTATCTGATGGTCTTCCATGACCAGATTCAGGTTCAACACATTTGGCAAGAATATTACAGAAGTAATGTTGGGTCCTTCCAAAGTATCATTTCAGAAGGCACATGATATTTTCTCCAACTTTTGTTATTATTAATCATTTGTGTTTAGGTAGTTTCTGCTGGATTTCTTTATTGTAAAATTATCATATTTCTCTTTTAACCAGTAAGTATTTGGGGGAAGATACTTTGAGACTACTTAAATATCTTATTTCTCATTACACTTGCACCCAGGTGTGCTAGTGTCCTTTGATGATTCTTGCCTGAAATGATTGTTGCCCAATGGTTACTTTCAAACTTCATTGTTCCTTCAACATTTAATAGTTGACATTCTACTTAAGGGTTTTTCCTCCTCTGTCATTCATCTTTCCAAGATTTGGCTAGTCAGATCTCCTTTAGACTAATTCCTAAGGACACCTTAAACTCTTTGTGGTGTCTAATAAGAAAGACATAAAATGAGTAGATGTGGTATAACAAAAATATATATTTTGTCTTTGTTCCTGACACAGAAGTCCTAAAACTCATGGATTTCTTGAGTGATAAGCATATCTTTTGTTATTCATAATAAGTTCCTTTAAGTTCTACAAAGAAGGTCAGTAAATGATACTTAAAGGATCCTTCCAACAAGAGGTTATAATCTTGGTAAATATACATGAACCCAATATAGCAGCACCTAAATATAATAAAAAACTCCTGGAAGACTTTAAGAGAGAGATCAGCAGCAATGCAGTCATAGTAGGGGACTTAATACCTCACTGACATCACTGGATGAATCTTCCAGACAAAAAAAAATCAATAAGGAAACAGTGACCTTTAATGACACATTAAATCAGATGGACTGAATTGGTATTTACAAAACATTTTATCCCAAAGCTGCAGAATATACATTCTTCTCAAGTGCACATGGAACATTCTCAAAGATAGAGCACATGTTAGGACACAAAACAAGTCTTTACAAGTTGATGAAGACTGAAATCATATCAAGCATCTTCTTAGATTGCAATGGTATGAAACTAGATATAAAGTACAATAAAAAAACAACAACAACCTTGCTCTAGCTGGTTGGCTCAGTGGATAGAGCATCTGCAAACTGTAGGGTCCCGGGTTCAATTCCAGTCAAGGGCACATGCCTGGGTTGCAGGCTCGATCCCCAGTGGTGGGGCATGTGGGAGGCAGCCAATCAATTATTCTCTCTCATCATTGATGTTTCTATACTGCTCTCCCTTTACCTTCCTCTCTGAAATCAATAAAAAAAATATTTTAAAAAAAACACTCAAAAACATTCAAACACATGGAGACTAAGTAGTATGTTAGTAAACAATTAATGGAAAAAATCAAGGAAAAAATTAAAAACTTCCTGGGAAAAAATGAAAAGAAACACACAGCAATGCAAAATATATAGAACATAGTGAAAGCAGTCTGAGAGGGAAGTTTATAGCATTAGAGGCCTACTCAAGAAACAAGAAAAACCTCAAATAAATTATCTAACACTATAAAAAAGAATTAGAAAGAGGACAACAAGAAAAGCCAAAAAGAAGCAGAAGGAAGGAAATAATAAAGATCAGAGTGAAAATAAATGACATAGAGACAAAAAACACACACAAAAGATCAATGAAACCAACAGCTGTTTCTTCAAAAAGATAACAAGATTGATGAACCTTTAGCCAGGCTCATAAAGAAACAAAGAGAAAGGAAATTAATAAATAAAATCTGAAATGAAAGAGGCAAAGCAACTTCTGGACAACCTGGACAAAATGGATGAATTCCTGGAAACACAATTTTCCAAGACTCAGTCAATAGTAATCAGAAACCCGGAATAGCTAGATAACAACTAATGAAATTGAAGCAATAATTTAAAAAAATTCCCAGCCAAAAGTCTTGGACAAGAGGGATTTAAAGGCAAGTTTCACCAAGCATTCAAAGAAGAACTAACACCTATCCTCCACAAACTAGTCCAAAAAATTCAAGAGGAGAAAAGACTTTCAAGCACTTTTTAACGAAGCCTACATTATCCTAATTTCAAACGCAGATAAAGACACTACAAAGAACAAAAACTATAGGTCAATATCCCTAATGAACATAGATGCCAAAATCCTCAACAACATATTAGCAAATCAGATCCAGCAATATATTAAAAAGACCTACACTATGACCATCTTGTATTTATTCTGGGGATGCAAGGCTGTTACAATATCTTCAAATCAATAAACGTGATACATCTCATAAACAAAAATCACATGATCATATGAATAGCTGCAGAATAAGCATTTGACAAAATCCAGCACCAACTTTGAATAAAACTCTCAGCAAAGTAGGAATAGAGGGATCATTCCTCAAATTAAATAAGTTCATATATGAAAAACCTACAGCCAACATCATACTCAGCAGCCAAAAACTAAAACTATTTCCCTAAAAATAGGAACAAAACAGGGCTGTCCACTTTCACCATTCTTATTCAAGATAGTACTAGAAACCCTAGCCACAGCAATCAGACAAGAAGGGGGGGAAAAAAAGGCATCCAAATTGGAAAGGAGGAAGTAAAACTGTAAGTTTTTGAAGACGACATGATATTATACATAGAAAACCCTAAAGATTCAACCAGGAACTACTAGATTTAATAAATCAATGTGGGAAAGTAGCAGTCTACAAATAAGCATCCAGAAATTGATGGCATTTTCATACACCAATAATCAGCTCTCATAAATAGAAACAAACAAACAATATACAATACCATTTACCATTGCAACAAAAAAATTAAGATACTTAGGATTAAACTTAACAGAGGAGTAAAAGACCTGTACTCCGAAAACTAAGACATTGAAAAAAAAATAGAGGTAGATACAAACAAGTGGAAGCATATACCATATTAATGAATTGGAAGAATTAACATCATTAAAATATCCATACTTATCCAAAGTAATCTATAGATTCAACACAATACCTATTAATATACCAACAACATACTTCCCAGATCTAGAACATATATTCCAAAAATTTATATCGAACCAAAAAAGACCCTGAATAGCCACAGCAATCTTGAGAAAGAAGAACAAGTTGGAGAGGTCGCCGTAATGGTTATCAAACTACACTACAAAGCCATTGTATTCAGAACAACCTGGTACTGGTACAAGAACAGGCATATAGATCAATAGACCACAACAGAGAACCCAGAGATCAACCCATGCCATTATAGTCAATTAATATTGGACAAAGGAGACGACAGCATATAGTGGAGTCAAGACAGTCTCTTCAATAAATGGTGTTGGGGAAATTGGACAGGTACATGCAAAAAAAATGAACTGAGACCTCAAACTTACACCATGCACAAGAATAAACTCAAAATGGATAAGACTTAAATGTAAGGCATGAAACCGTAAAAATCCTAGAAGAAAACATAGGCAGTAATATCTGTGATGTCACACTCAGCATAATTTTCACAGATATATCTTCCGTAGAAAGAGAAACAAGGCAAAAAAAAAAAAAAAGGAACTACATCAAACTAAAAATCTTCTGCACAGCAAAAGAAACCATCCTCAAAATGAAAATGGAACCCACTGTATGGGAGAATATATTCACCAATGATACACCTGATAAGGGATTAATTTCCAAAATATATAAAGAAGTTGTACAACTCAACAAAAGGAAGACAAATAATCTAATTAAAAATGGCCAAAGGACCTGAATAGACACTTCTCCAAAGAGGACATATACTAGTAGATGACCAAGAGACATATGAGTCACTAATCAGAGAGATGCAAATTAAAAGTACAATGACATATTACTTGATGGTTCCATTCCAGGTCAGGCCACATGCCCAGGTTCCAGGCTCGATCCCCAGTGTGGGGCATGCAGGAGGCGGCCTATCAATGATTCTCTCTCATCATCGATGTTTCTTTTTTAAAACAATATTTTTATTGATTTCAGAGAGGAAGGGAGAGGGAGAGATTTGAACAGTGATCTCCTGGTTCATAGGTCGACACTTAACCACTGAGCCATGCTGCCTGGCTCATTGATGTTTCTATCTCTCTCTCCCCCTCCCTTCCTCTCTGAAATTAATTAAAAAATCCTATATAATAAAAGGCTAATATGCAAATTGTCCCCTTGGGAGTTCGACCACCCACTATGACGTGCGCTGACCACCAGGAGGTGGTGCAGAACGAAAGAAGGCCCCTGCCGGCTCTGTTCACCAGCCGGGCCTAGGGACCCTACCCGTGCATGAATTTTGTGCACTGGGCCTCTAGTATATATATATATAT
>NW_005371734.1:480663-499364 GCF_000412655.1 Myotis brandtii
GGTGCAGTGCATATTAAAATTGATCACAGTTTGTTTGTCCAGGGAAAGTAAAACACGAGGGTTTTATCAGCTTGTTGAGCTTGTAACTACATACATAGCTATATAGTTTGGACTGTTATGGAGATTGAATTCTTCAAGAGAAAAGAGTAAGAGATTGTCTTGGAATGAACAAGACATTATACAAAACAGAGCTACTTTAAAGAATATTCTTCCCTGAGGTATGTGCCTATATTAGTCAGCTTGGGCTGCTATAACAGGATACCATAAACTGGGTAGCTTAACCGATAGGCATTTATTTCTCACAGTTCTAGAGGCTGAGAAGTCCAAGACCATATGTCAGCAGATTTGGTGTCTAGTGAGCGCTCTCTTTCTGGTCTGCAGACAGACACCTTCTTACTGTGTCCTCACACGGTGGAGAGAGAGGGGGGCTCTTGTCTTCTCCTGTTTTTTCCCCCCAATAAATCTTTATTGTTGAAAGTATTGCATATGTTCCTTTTTCCCCATTCCCTCTCCCACACCCTTCCCCTCAAGCCTTCACCACCCTATAGTCTGTGTCTGTGGGTTATGCATATACACATATGAGTTCATTGGTTGATCTCTACCTCCCTCCCCCCTCCCCTGCCTTCCCCCTAAGGTTTGACAGTCTGTCCAACGTTTGTATGTCTCTGGGTCTATTTTTGTTCATCAGTATATGTTGTTCTTATAAGAGCACTGATCCCATCATGGGGCTTCACCCTCATGACCTCATCTAATAATTAACTCCCCAAACCCCTACCTCCAAGTTCCATTACATTTGGGATTAGTGCTTCGACATAGGAATTTTAAGGGGACACAAACATTCGGTCTATAGCAAAACCTCCAAGTAGGTTCTAATTGCTCCAAGGGAGCCTCTTGCCTTCTTTTTCTTGACTTCTTATCATCCACTTTTTCATATGACTTTTGTTGTTGTTGTTTATCCCTTCCTAACGCTACCAGGTTAATGGGTAAAAACCAGCAGGACAGAGACTGAAAGCTTAGTGGAAGGGAAGGGTAAAGTATTTCAGTTCCTTTCTCCCAGCATTTTCAATTTTTAATTCTATGAGCTTTAAGAGTACTTTATAGATATTACTGAAAGTAAACTCATATAACTTGCCCAATGAGCTGTTTTGGGAAATTTTTAATGGGAAATTCTATCTCCTGTGAGTTTCACTGAATCACTGATATATAGTTTAATAATATCTCCTAAGAATTCCAACTTTAAAGCAGAGATGTACTTTTAAATAAATTTATTTTGCTATGCTTTAATGAGTATTAATAGATTTTAATTGAAATTAAAATAAATAAAATTATAAGAATCAATTAATTTATACTAACTATTGTGCGTTTATATAGATTTAGAACACTTTCAGGTCATTGATTTTGAAATTAAATATCTGCTCAAGAAGTCTACAAATCTAAATCCAACATACTTTATTTACATAGCCCACCTTTCATTGTAATTTTGTTTTTAAGAGAATTAAGAGAACAATGTGCTGTCCTAAAATTACTGCATGAATTTCCACATCATTTGTATAAATATTTGTGCTTATAAAATTCTGTCATTAATCATGACACTCTCTGGTTAAACCAGTTATAGAATTATCATTTTACCACATTCTTCTGTAACTACCTTGGCTTATAGAGCAATGTGCCGTTAACCATTCCACTGTTAGGTAAAATTTCTTCTTATCAAGGAAAACTCATACTTGAATCAATAAGAATTCCAAAAAAACTTTTAACAAAAGTAAACAATAACCTCCTCCAGGTAAGGCTTGTCTTCATACTGGTATAGTGCAAACCCAGGGTAGGGAGTCACAATGTACTAGTATAACCCAAATAAATAAGAAAAACAAGTGCAGAAGTGCAGTTTGGAAAACAAAAAGTTCCATTATTATGGTTAAACAGACAATGCACATTTAAATGCAGTTAATATTCTTTCTCCAATGTCTTTACATCTTTTATCCAAAAGGGGGAAATTGGATAAAACACTTACCGACTCTGAAAAGTTTACACTAACCAGTGTAATGTTATTAAGCTTGAGAAGGGAAACGGATACTCTAAGTTCACAAGTTAATGATTCACCGAGAGTCAAGACTGGTCACCAACGCCTGGATCAGCGGTTCTCAACCTGTGGGTCGCGACCCCTTTTGGGGTCGAACGACCCTTTCACAGGGGTAGCCTAAGACCATCGGAAAACACATATGTAATTACATATTGTTTTTGTGATTAATCACTATGCTTTAATTATATTCAACTTGTAACAATGAAAATACATCCTGCATATCAGATATTTACATTACGATTCATAACAGTAGCAAAATTACAGTTATGAAGTAGCAACGAAAATAATTTTATGGTTGGGGGTCACCACAACATGAGGAACTGTATTAAAGGGTCGCGGCATTAGGAAGGTTGAGAACCACTGGCCTGGATGATTTAATTGAGAATATGTTTCTTGTTGGACTTGCATTTCTTGGGTCTTGTTTAGCTGGATGGTCAAGACTAGGAGTGGCCAGAACCTGCATTATAATAAATCACTGAGATCAACAAGTCTGGTACAGGCTCATCTACAGTTATTAGAAAATAGAAACGCTAGTTCAAGAGGCAAAAGCAGTGCTTCATATTGAACACCAGACCAGAAGATGCTCCTATATTGTGTGGTAGGCTGCCTCCAAGAGAGCTCCTGAGGACCCTCACCTCCTGGTATTCATCCCCGCGTATATTCTCCTCCCACACTGAACCAGGGCTGCTCTGTGTGACAAACAGGACGGCAAGGATGGGAGTGTGACTTCCGACGTGAATTCATAAAGGGCCTGTAGCTTCTGCTTTGCTCTGTTGGAATGCTTGTGCTGAAGGAAGCCAGCCACTATGTAGTAGGGACACTCAAGCAGTTGTAGGGAAAGATCCATGTGGAGAGAAACGCAGGCTTGCTGCCAAAAGTCGGCACCGATTTCCCATCCAGGTGAAAGAGCCTTCTTGGAAGCAGGTCCTCTAACCCTCGTCAAGCCTTCGGATGGCTGCAGCCCTGGCAGACGACTTGACTGCAACATCATGCCAGACCCTGAGTCAAAACTGCTGCCCAGCCAAGCAGCAACCAAATTCCTGACACGGAAATAAAAGAGGTAATAAATGTTTATTGGTGTTTTAAGTCACTAAGTTTTAATTTGTTTTGAAACAATAGATAATGCATATTGCGATCATTATTAAGACAGTAAAGAGGCAGGCAGAACAATAACAGTAAATCAGGGACTTTCAATATTCAAAGCACAAGTGTTACCATGACAGTGACACGGATATGAGGCACAGAGTCAGAGTTGAGCTTGGAGGGGAAAAAATGTCTAAGATACACCCTATGCCAAATGTTGTGCTTCGACCGAGGTATTAGAAGGGGAGAGTGGATACAGATGGAAGGCTAGTTGTCCAATTGATAGACAGGAAGAAATCTAAGGCTCTGAATTGTACGCATAAGAACTTTTCTAATGTGTGTAGAGTGTAAATATGAATGCAAATGATTCCTCTTGCTTTATCAGATGGGACTTTAATGTGATTTATGTGAATCATGCTCCTATATGTACTGACCTCTAGTCCTGAATTTGGGCTTTTTTTCTAAGAGGTTATTTTTAGCCATTGAAAACAGAAAATACTTTGAAGTTATGATTTCCTGATCTATAAATTTTAAAAAAGTTCACAGTAATTCCAAAAGTGTGTTTCATGATTTTTTTTGTTTCTGCTGTGTTTATAAAATATGAGTATTTGTGGAAATGATCATTTCACTTTGTAATTTTAACTTAAAGGAAATTTTAAATCTAGCATTCTTCAAGGGTCATTACTTTCTGAGCTCCTGAGGACCTGCTAAACGGTTTGTACTCTCCAAAAATCAACTGGGTATTTAAAATACCGCCCCCCCTTCTGTTCTGGATTGAAACTCACCCTGTAGTGCCCTACTCCTCGCTTCACTGTTAAGAGAGAATAAATAAACCATTCACAAAATAAACTCATTTCTGACGATCCCAAGGAATAGACATTTTATAAAGAGTAATTAATACTTTGGTGGTGACTTGTTTGTGAAGAAACGCCTTTCGGAAGAAGAGTCTTCCCACATAGACATTTGCCAACCCTGCAAGAACTCAGGCCTGGGTATGGACATCAGCACGGAGTTAGTGCCTGGGTAAATTAGGACATTTAGATGATTTGGGCTTTGGAGTAAGGAGTTACACAAAGTTGTATAAATTCAAGAGCAAGGGATTTTCATGCCTGTCTACCTCCACAGACTAGCACTTAAGGGAGTGTTATTCTTTAAAAATACTATGGAATATAGACTGTTACTTACTCCTTCCTTCCTTCCTTCCTTCCTTCCTTCCTTCCTTCCTTCCTTCCTTCCTTCCATCCATGTATCTTTATATCTGTCAATTAGTTTTGCCTCTCTTCACCTTAATATGAAAACTTGTCCTCTGATTTCTGTCAAAAATATCCTATATAATAAAACCCTAATATGCAAAGTGACCAAATGGCAGAACAATGGTTGCTATGATGCGCACTGACCACCAGGGGGCAGACGCTCAATGCAGGAGCTGCCCCCTGGTGGTCAGTGCACTCCCACAGGGGGAGAACCGCTCAGTCAGAAATCCAGCTCACAGCTGGCGAGCGCAGCACTGTGGCAGGAGCCTCTCCCACCTCTGAGGCAGCGTTAAGGAGCAGAAAGCCTGGCTTCTGGCTGGTGAGCGCAGCAGTGGTGGCAGGAACCTCTTCCGCCTCCACGGCAGCGCTAAGGACCCCTCAGAGGATGTCCGACTGCTGGACATCCTCTGAGGGGTCCCGGACTGTGAGAGGGTGTGGACTGGGCTGAGGGACAACCCCCTACCACCCCACCCCCAGTGCGCAAATGTTGTGCACCAGGCCTATAGTTTAAAAATATTTCTAAAATATATTTGGAGTTTCAGGGTGCCATTAATTGATTGCTTTCCCCGTGTTAAGTATTATGTTAAGCCTTACATCTAATGTAGGCAAGTATGTATTATTATTCTCACATAATAGGGAAGATAGGAGCTTGGAGGAGAGAACAAATAAATGGCTTGCCAGTGCCAGCCACACTGACAATATGAGATAGAACTGGGAATGGTCCCCAGGTCTGCCCAGCTCCAGTGCCCATGATTTTAATTACTACAGCATATTGGGGAAAAATATGGCTAACATTACTGTAGTGCTTACAAATGTCAGGCCTTCTCAGTAAAATCTCAGAAATCTCTCGTACTAATATTTTTGCTAATATACTAGTATTTCTAGGGCAAGGGAAACAAACAAACAAAAATAAACAAATGGGACTACATCAAAATAAAAAGCTTCTGCACAGCAAAAGAAATCATCAACAAAATGAAAAGGGAACCCACTGAATGGGAGAACATATTTATCAATGATAAGGGCTTAATTTCCAAAATACATAAAAAACTTATACAACTCAACACCAGGAAGATAAACAATCCAATTAAAAATAGGGAAAGGAGCCCTGACCGGTTTGGCTCAGTGGATAGAGCGTTGGCCTGTGAACTGAAAGGTCCCAGGTTCGATTCCGGTCAAGGGCATGTACCTTGGTTGCAGGCACATCTCCAGTGGTGGGTGTGCAGGAGGTAGATGATAGATGTTTCTCTCTCATCGATGTTTCTGAATCTCTGTCACACTCCCTTCCTCTATGTAAAAAATCAATAAAAAATATATATTAAAAAAATAGATACAGAGGCAGAGCAGCACCGAACAGACTGTCAAACTACAGCGGGAAGGCCGGGGAGGGTGGGGTGGAGGGGGGTAAGAGATCAACCAAAGGACTTGTATGCATGCATATAAACATAACCAATGGACAAAAGACACTGGGGGGTAGGGGAGGCCAGGGGAAGGTCAAGGGGGAAAAAAAAGGAGACATATGTACTACTCTTTGTAATATTTTAAGCAATAAATAAAAAAATAAAAATAGGGAAAGGACCTGAATAGACACCTCTCCAAAGAGGACATACAGATGGCCAATAGATATATGACATCACTAACCTTCAGAGGAATGCAAATTAAAACCACAATGAGACATCACCTCACACTTGCCAGAATAGCTATCATCAATCAATCAACAAACAAGTGCTGGCAAGGATGTGGAGAAAAAAGAAGCCTCGTGCACTGCTGGTGGAAATGCAGACTGATGCAGTAATTGTGGAAAAGACTATTGAATTTCCTCAAAAAAGTAAAAATGGAACTGCCTTTTGACCCAAGGATCCCACTTCTGGGAATATATCCTTAGAATCCCGAAACACTAAATCAAAAGAATATATACAACCCTATGTTCATTGCAACATTATTTACAACTAGAGGCCCAGTGCACGAAAATTCATGCACTCAGTGGGGGGGGGGCGGTGTCCTTTAGCCAGGCCTATGTCCTCTCGCAGTCTGGGACCCCTCGGGGGATGTCCACCTGGGACCCCTCAGGGGATGTCCCCCAGGGAGCAGGCCTAACCTGGCAGTCAGACATCCCTTTCATAGTCCAGGAGCCCTTGAGAGATGTCCACCTGTCAGCTTAGGCCCACTCCCTGGGGGATCAGACCTAAGCTGGCAGTTAGACATCCCTCAGGCAGCCCGGGAGCCCTTGGGGGATGTCTGACTAAGGGCAGGGAGCTGGCCTAAGCCATTAGTCAGACATCCTTAGTGCCGCTGCAGAGGCAGGAGAGGCTCCCACCACCACCGCTGAGCTGGCCAGCTGTGAGCCAGCTTCTGGCTGAGCAGTGCTCCCCCTGTGGAAGCGCACTGACCACCAGGAGGCAGCTCCTACATTGATCATCTTCCCCCTGGTGGTCAGTGCGTGTCATAGCAACCAGTCGTTCCCGGTTGTTCCGCCAGTAGGGTCAATTTGCGTATTACCCTTTTATTATATAGGATAGCCAAGATCTGGAAACAACCTCAAGTGCCCATTAATACATAAGTGCATAAAAAAAAGCTCTGGGTACATTTACAGATGGACTACCACATGGCCATAAAAAAGAAAGAAATCTAAAGAAATCTTACCTTTTACAACAGCATGGATGGACCTGGAGATTATTATGATAAGCAAAATAAGCCAGTCAGAGAAAGACAAATACTATATGATCTCAATTATATATGAAATCTAATGAACAAAGTAAACTGATGAACAAAATAGAACCAGAGGCATGAATACATCGAACAGACTGACAGCTGTCAGAGGGGAGGGGAAAGAAGGGACTGGATGAAAAAAGGTGAAGGGATTAGCCAAATAACATATATACATAGCACATAGACACAGACAAAGTGTGGTGACAGCCAGAGAGAAAGGATATGGAGGAAAGGTAGAGGTGGGCAAAGTGAGGGAAAATGGAGATGGAAAGAGACTTTACATAGGGCACTGGGTGCATGATTCAGTGTGCAGATGATATTTTATTGAGCTGGACACTTGAAACTGGTGTGTTTTTATGAACCACTGTCACCCCAATAAATTTAATTTAAAAAATAAACAAATGTCAGGCCTTCTTCTAAGAACTTTGCCTATATCTACTCTATGAATCCTCACAACAACCTATGAGTTAAGAACTACTAGTATCCCCATTTTACAGATAAGTAAACTGAGGCAAGGAGAGGTCTAGAGGAGTTATAAAGAAGGCATTTGAACCCTTGTTATCCAACTCCTAAGCATATACTACTAATCAATATACCAACAAACGTTTTTTTAAAGCACATATATTTAGACGATACTACACTATAAAATGTTTTAAGAAAATTAAAGTTAAAATGTATCTTTAAAATTTCATAGCATTAAAAATAATAAGTTGTTTTAAAGCACATATATTTAGAAGAACTACACTATAAAATGTTTTAATTAAAGTTGAAATGTATCTTTAAAATTTCATAGCATTAAAAATAATAAATCATATATAACCAACAACTTTGAATAAGAATCAGACTTTGGAGACATTTTAATATTTTAATGATCCAAAAGCAACCTTTCATAATTACATTATATTTTAATTCATTAAACACCATTGCAAAGATGGTCTTTTTAAACTTATATATTTTTACTGCACAAACAAAAAAAATTAGGTTAAAATTAATCTTCTTAAATTTCATTTGTCTAAGAGTTAATTACCTTTAAAGGTCTTTATGCTAACAGGAGTAGATGAGAATGTAAATTGATTCAAACAAACTTTTGAGAAATTGGAAATTAAATGGTTAAAGCTGATGATATTTTTGCAGAGCATAAGGAAATGAAAAAGGAAATTATGACTAATTCATCTGTAAATAAAATGAACTGGAAGAGAAGGTGTGTACTTGTCCAAATCTGGGCTAAAAGTCAAGTTTGAAGATATACGGAAATTCCATTTTCCTGTTGATGCACCAAAGTAATTAATGATCTTGATCTTGAAACAGATAAGTTTCTACTGCAAATTTCTTTATTCAGTTGAAAATATATGAATAGTTTAAAGTAAATATTTTCATAAGAATGACGTTTATGATAAAGCACAATTTATTCAATATTTACTATCAAATTGTATTTATTTACATTTACATTGAAGATGGCTAACATTCAAGCTTACTAGTGAGAAAAAGAACAGGTGATTGCATAATTCTAAACACCAAGTTGTATATGCGTGTGTGTGTTCATAATGTAGACTGGGAAGGGAAGGTAGGAGGAGAAAAGAGAGATACAGTTTCTATTAGAACTAAGTTTATGTCCGTTGTAAGATTTTCTTAAATAATTCAATGAGCCCTGACTTTAAAGCTCGGAGCTTTAAAGAAATGACAGGGAGTAGCCAGCTGAACAAATAAACTCTTTTAAAAAACCTAGGAGAAGAGTTGTGGACATACATAGGTCATCATGAGCCCTTTTTCTACCAGATTATGCTACACAGCTTCAAAGCAGAAAGCACTGTGAAAGGGAGAGAGAAAGAAAGGGGTTCCTTCAACACAGGAATTTAGTTGGGAGCACTCATAAGGAAAAATAACGTCTTATACTTTATATATCAGCAGAAACGTGTCCAAAATGCTAAATCAAAAGCTGGTGCTATAAAGTCAGAGAAAGTACACACGACACTAAGAAAGGCTCACAGTCAATGTTCTCCTTAATGTAGAAGAGAAAGCCAGAGTTAACTAGTAATCGGTGCAACTAATGTCTAGAGAGAAACAATTTTTCAGTATTGTATGCTTTTTAAAATTATGCTTTACATCTCCTTCTTGGCAAATTACTAAAAAAATGGAAACACTGAAAACAGAAAATAATATGTGATCAGAAATAAATCTCAACATATTTGTCTTATCATAAGTGAAATAGAGCACATCAATCTATTAGATTGGCTATAAAATAATGATCACCTACATACAAGAAACATATTTAAAATAAAATTACTAAAAGAAAAGGTTGAAAGTAAAAGTGTAAACAAATGATAATCATATGGGGGAAAATAGGAATTGGAATGTTAGTATCAGGCAATTATTAACTCAGAGCAAAAAGCTTTTAAAAAATGGATCCCTTAAAATAATAAAGAATGCAGCCCTGGCTGGTGTACTCAGTGGTTAGGCAGGGGTGGGCAAACTTTTTGACTCGAGGGCCACAATGGGTTCTTAAACTGGACCGGAGGGCTGGAACAAAAGCATGGATGGAGTGTTTGTGTGAACTAATATAAATTCAAAGTAAACATCATTACATAAAAGGGTACGGTCTTTTTTTTTTTAGTTTTATTCATTTCAAACGGGCCGGATCCGGCCCGCGGGCCGTAGTTTGCCCACGGCTGGGTTAGAGTGTCTGCCCAAGCACCAAAGGTTCGTGGGTTCGATTCTCAGTCAAGGGCACACACCTGGGTTGCAGGTTCAATCCTTGACCCGATTGGGGGTATGCTGGAGGCAACTAATCAATGTGTCTCACATTGATGTTTCTCTCTCTCTCTCTCTCTCTCTCTCTCTCTCTCTCTCGCCTTCCCTTCCCTCACTACCTTCCACTTTTTCTAAAAATCAATGAAAAAAATAGCCTCAGATGAAGATTAACAAAAATAAAAAATAAAGAATGCAATCCACAATAAATATTTCTCGAGGTCTTTTTTGTAGCAAACAACAATTCCGAATTAAAAAATGCAAAGCTGTAGAAAATACAAGTAGACACAGAAAAACAATTACAATACCTATCTCACACATGATAGATGATATAGATAGAAAAACAAGTAAGCATATAAAGACCTTACTGAAGAACTTAGAGGTAGATATTAAACTAAATATCCTCCAAACAAAAAAGCAACTTTACAAAAATGACTTCAAGCATCTGTAAAAATTTACTATAAGTTAAGCCACAAAAATTCAATAAATTGTAAAATATAGAAACAATACAGAACCCATTATCTGATCACAACACAGTAAAATTAGGAGTCAACAAAAATAGAAAACAACAACATAACATCCTCAAAACCACTAAGAAATTCAAAACTTTTTTGGTCAAACAATTTTGGTGGGGTGAAAGAATGTCAAAACCAACATTTTATAATACTTTTAATAAATAGCAGTGACAATGAAAAAAATAAAGCAACGTCTAAAGAAAATGGTAGCCTTTTGCACATATATTACTAGATGAGAACGTGTGAAAATAAGCATCAAACTAAAAAATTTGGAAAGGAACAATCAAATAAAATGAAAAAGAGGGAGTTGTTACAGTAAGGTTTTTGGTTGAAACCAATAGATACTACGTGTGAGAAATGTAGGAAGTTAATGAATTTATCAGAGGAGACTTTAAGCAACTCATCCTCTCTAGCACAGTGGTTCTCAACCTTGGCTGCACATTAGAATCACCTGGGAATCTTTTTAAAATCCTGATTTCTGGGCCTCATAAATCATTGCCCCTTCTAACTTGAAAGATTGCCAACATATACATTCTATAAAGCTATTGAACCCAAGCAAAACCTCTGTCCTTGCCACAATGCCCATTGAGCAAACCTTGGGATTGAATATGAAAAGTAATTGACTGACATCAGCAGAAGTATGCATTTTGCTCATCCAGTTATAGAGAATATATTTTGGTATGGAGGTCTTTTTGTGAACAGTCATATGAAACACAAAAATCTAACACATTAGATCTATTACCCCCAAGTACTTAAGACCAATGCTCCAGTCTGGATTTTTCCAAGTTCTAGATCATTTGGTCAAACCATTAACCATATCCACAAATTGGTATATCTAGTTCCTTACCTCAAGTCATCCCACTACACAATTCTTATAATTAGCATTGCTTCCATTATATTCAGTCTCCACGTGTTTTATCTGCTATCTGACTTTATCACAGGAGTAAGTCTCTATGACAGGTGCTTTCACCATCCCACTTATCTCCCTCTGCCCAAGTAATAATAAACTCCAAAATTCTACTAACAACATGCTATTTAGGGTTCTTCTGGTATCAACTATCTTAGCTTGGGTTTCCCAGAAAGCAGAGTTTATGACTTAGATCGGTGATTTTCACTGGTGTGCCGCAAGAATTTAAAAACAAAACAAAACAAAACAAAACACACAAAAAAACAGGCAAGTGCTAGTGAGGATGTGGAGAAAAGGGAATCCTAGTATGCGGCTGGTGGGAATGTAGACTGGAGCAGCCACTATGGAAAATGCCAGAAAGGAAAGAAAGTGAGCAAGGAATCGAGAATGTGTTTAACCAGAAGGGAAAGAAAGTGAGCAAGGAATCGAGAATGTGTTTAAAGAAATAATGGCAGAAAAATTCCCTAACCTGTGAAGGAAAAAGTCACACAAGTCCAGAAGGCACAAAGAATCCCAAGTAAGAAGAACCCAACAGGCCCATACCCAGACACATCACAATTCAAATGCCAAAAAAATTAAAGACAAAGAGAGAACCTTAAAGACAGCAAGAGAAAAGCAATTTATTACCTACAAAGGAGCTCCCATAAGGCTGTCAGCTGATTTTCTTTTTCTCAGAAACTCTACAGGCCAGAAGGGAATGGCATGAAGTATTCAAGGTAATGGAAAGTAAAGATCTGAAACCAAGATTACTCTATCCAGCAAGGCTATCATTCAAAATAGATGGTGAAATAAAGAGCTTCCAAGACAAAAAAAAAAGGGCTAAAGGAGTTTGTCACCACCAAACAAGCATTGCAAGAAATGCTAAAGGGACTGCTGTAATGAGAAGAGATATATAGAGAGGAACATAGGCATAAATAATTAAAATGGCAATAAATAAGTACTTATTAATAATAACCTTAAATGTAAATGTCTTAAATGCTCCAACCAAAAGGCAAAGGGTAGCTGAATGGATATGAAAACATGACCCATATACATGCTGTCTACAAGAGATCCACCTCCAAACCCCCTCCCACACCCTGGCAACCTGACTATTTTTACTGTTTCCTAGTTTTGCCTTTTCCAGATGTCACATAGTTGGAATCATTAAGTTCCTCCATGTCTTTTATAACTCATTTCTTTTTTAACAATGAATGATATTCCATTATCTGGATGTACCACAGTTTATTTACCCCTTCACCTACTGAAGGAAATCTTGGTTGCTTCCTAGTTTTGGCAATTATGAATAAAGCAATTATAAAATCTGCAAGCAATTTTTTTTAGTGAACATAAGTTTTCAAACTTCTATGGGTAAGTTCCAAGAAGTATGATTGCTGAATCATCTGGTAAAACTATGCTCAGTTTTGTAAGAACCTGCCAAACTGTCTTCCAGATGCCACTGTGTATTAATAAATTTACATGTGTCTTCTGTGAGAAGCCTTTAAATAAGCATACCTAGAGTATTGGTACCTAGAGTAGATCATTTTTTTAATATACCCCTTCTCCTTACAGGAAAATTATTTTCAAAAATAGTCATTAACTGAAATAATGATAATGGCCAGAAAAGAAACTCACAGTATAAATGTTATTTTATTAAATTTCATTATATTATCAAGCTTGTAATGAATAATTAATTTTACAATTAAGCAAATAAGGAAAAAAGGAATGTGTTAATCCCTTTTAACTTTATTTAAGCATTTTTTTAAAAAAGAAAATACATATTGACTTGATGCAATAATAAATAACTACAATAAATGTAATAGCAACTAAATAGCAATTCAATAAAAATAACAATTTTAGAAGAATATATTTTAATTTTCAAGATATTATTCAAATTTAGTAATAAGTTTTGTATATAAACTAAAATTTGCATTTGCTAAGCAAAAATAATATACGTAACAGTTCATGGTCATTTTCACTGTTTTAAGATACAAAGGAAAACTCCAAGTGACCATATAGAATTTTGTAATCAAAATTAAAGGCTCAGTGCACAAATTCATGCACAGGTGGGGTCTGGCTGGCCCGCTCTGATGGGGGCCAATTGGGGCCAGGCCAGCTGGGGAGAGGGGCAGTGGGAGGTTGGGGGGACAATCAGGGCCCAAATCGGGCTGTTTGGCTGCTGCAGTGCACGTCATAGTGACTGGTCGTTCTGGTCACTTGGCTTTTATATATATAGATAATTCAAGTTCTATGTCTTTGTCTTTACAATCCCTGTGCTATCCATGTTTATTTCAAGCCATTACTTAATGAAAATATATAATTCCAGTTATCAAAATTCAACCATAACTTCAGAGATTGTTTAGAATTTAGACCAAGAAAATATTTTTGAGGGAGAAATATTTTCACTGACATTGTTTAGAATTGCTGGCACATAGTAATAATAAAAACAGACTGTACAAGTCAGTTTTATTATTGTTTTTTAAATCCTCTAAAGACAATGCTTCTCCTTATTTGCCTCTGTGAGGCCTCCATTCCCACTGCAATGCCCTTGGAATGGCACTTACTGACCATTCACGTAAAGGTACTGTCACTTCTACAAATAATATTATTTCATGATTACGTTTCTGTGCCAAGCATTGTACTAGGTACTCTCACAAATTATCTCCTTTGAGCCTTGCCAAAACCTAACAGTGCAAGTAGCCTTCCTTATTCTCATTCCATGGATGGAGAAGCAATAACTTGATCTGGGTTATATGAGCAAATAACAGAAGCAGTGCTCAAATGCAGGTCTCTCTGACTCAAAAGCACTAATCCACCCAGTACTGCTTCCATGCTTTTCATGCTACAAAAAGGACCCAAGTGCCTTCTGTAAGCTAGTAACAGAGCAGTGCATAAGAAACAGTTGATGGCCCTGACCCGGTTTGGCTCAGTGAATAGAGCGTTGGCCTGTGGACTGAAGGGTCCCAGGTTCGATTCCGGTCAAGGGCATGTACCTTGGTTGTGGGCACATCCCCAGTGAGGGGTGTGCAGGAGGCAGCTGATCGATGTTTCTCTCTCATCAATGTTTCTAACTCTCTATCTTTCTCCCTTCCTCTCTGTAAAAAACCAATAAAATATATTTTAAAAAAAGAAAAAAGAAACAGTTGATGCAAGATTAGTCAAGCACCCCACTTTCCCCAGAGGTGGCCACCCTCTGTGTCTATTACCTTTTCAGAAACTGCACCTCAATGATATCATAGAGTATGTACTCTTTAGTGTCTCCATTTTTTCCCGTTTTTTTCATTCTGATACTCCTAAGGTATTGAAACTTCAAGTTTGACCCTTCACTTTTTGTCTCTACTCTATTTTCTCTCTCTCTTGTTTGTTCTACTTTCTAGGTTAATTTTGTCAATCACGACTTCCAATACTTGCATATTTAGAGTTCCCCTGTTTGTCTGCTAATAGTCTCTCAGAGTTTTCATTTCCTTAAGTGATTTGTAGTATTGGAATGTGTGCTCATTTCCAGCAGATGTTGCTCTTCTTTGTGTTGTAGCTTGAGGAGCAACCTTAATGGGTACTAACACATTTGTCTCTCTGTGGGCCCTCTCATGTTTTATTGGGCCGGACCAATGTTTACTATCTTGGTAATGTGTCCCTGCCCCTTGTGAGAAGTCTGAATTTGCACTCCACACCTATTGGTAGCTGGCGCCACATAGCCAACCTTGTTTGGGGTGAGAAGAAACAAGGAAATTATAGAGCCCAGGTTTGGATTGATATTTGGAGATTGGCTGACTAGATATACTGCATTTCTGGTCTAGGGGAGCATCTATAAGGACATGAAAGTTATATAAATTTTGGTTTGGTAATGTGACATCCCATGTAGGAGCAGTTCAATCTTGGGCCTAGAAATTTATTTCAACATTTATAATATTTTCATCCTACCACAATCAGATTCCCAAGACCCAAGAGTGAAGGCCTAAACCCTCTGGCTCTTTCAAATCTTGTTCACTATTAAGACATTGAGTGTAGTCTTTATTTCTGGACCCGAGAATTTTATTCTCTTAGTGTCGGGCTTTCTTCTTCCATTTTATCCAGAATTTCCATTGTTTTGCAGGAATGGTTTTATGACAGCTTTATATCCAGTTATTCATCCTCTTTCTCAATAGTATCCATCTCCCATCCACTGAACCCCCGCCCAGCAACTCCCTCTGCTAAATCTCCTTAACTCTCCACCCATTACTTGTCTTCTCCAATTATTCATCACAAACACCCAGGAACCAGGTCAGAAAATCACAACCTTCCCTAGAGGGGTCTATTTCCGTAGAAAGGAATTTGGAGTGGAAAAGGCTAGGAACATCCATAGATATTTTAAGTGAAGGTTATTACCTTGCTGCTTATAACAGATCCAGTGAGTGACTCCGTGGATTTTAAAAATGTAAAATTAGAGAGTTCCATGTAAAGACAGCATTCTATTCTGCTTTCATCCCATGTTTTAGAGGTCAGGAGGAGAGACTGGTTGGCACAAAGTTAAGAAAATATTTCATTTCAAAGTTTTACCAGTGAGGTTTAAATATGGTGGTTTTCTTTGTAAGATAGGAAGTGTCAGACTCTTAAGACATAAGGCCAAAGGTCCCCCTGAGGATATGCCACATGAAGAATTTAAATTTTCCTTTCTCTTGGACTCCTGGTAACAATCAGAGTTTGCATTCATTTTAAAATCTTCTCCCTACATCTTGACCCCTTCTCCTTAGTCAGTAGTCTTCCGGGTAGCACCCCTACAGGGCCTTCCTTGCATATCTTCCCCTTTGAATTTCATAACAGTGACAACAGTTGGAGGTGAGATAGTCTTTAGTGGCCAGCCCCAAAGCTTCAAGGGGCACACGACAAAGCTAAGAGTAGTGCAAAGGAGCATCTGCAATATGGACAATTCAGGAGGGGAACTAAGGGTGTTAATAGAAGCTGGCACTGATTGCATTATAACATTTACCAGGAACTAACCTAAGTCATTGCAGAGATGGTATCGTTTCAATCTAACTATCCTATGATTTAGCTACTATTGCTATTTCCAGCTTACAGATCAGGAAACATTGATTGGTTGCCTCCCACGAGTGCTCCAACCAGGGATTGAACCTGCAACCTGGGTATGTGCCCTGACTGGGAATGGAACCCGTAACTTTTTGGTATACGGGATTACACTCCAACCAACAGAGCCACCAGCTGAAATGATGCACTTCTATTTCTTCTATTTCTGACAGCATGCTATTTCAGCTATCTGAATGAGCCACCACCTGCTGACAACAAAAAATGCTGGATTTAAAAAGATAAAACACATTGATGAACTAGTAGGAAGTGAAGGAATGCTCCGAGGGGTAAAAAAAGAAAGGAAGAAAAAAGAGAATACTCTGAGAAAGAAGTGAGGGCCAATGTGGGCTTTTGCTATGAGATTATCTGTTCAATTCTGTCCACCTAGGTCTTCTACCTTGATAGCTGTGCAGTTGTGAGGGTCAGGAAATAAAGCCAAGAGCCCATCTAAAAGGAGAGATTTAATAGGAGATAAAAATCTGGGGCCCCAAAGGGCTACATTCCCAGTGTAAAGGTGAATCAGAAAAAAACAAAAAACAAAACCTGATATACAGGTCCATAAGGAAACATGTCTGTCTTGACCTTGGGATACAGGAGAGGAAAAAAAAATTTCCCTTCAGCATGTATAACAAGCTACTTGGCATAAGGCCCAAATTCAATTTACCTGTGAAATTCAATAAATCTTAAATGAAATATTGAATTTAGTTCTAGGGTTTTTGTTGCCTCCAAGCAACTTGCAGTAGCAAATTCTAATACTCTCTAGGAAAACTCACTTTTGATTCAGGTCTCAAAGAATCCTCATAGTTAAAACCCCAGAAACATGAGTGCAGAGTCCGTATCACAAGCCACAAGGAAACAGGCACCAGGAGCAAAAGCCAGAAGAAACAACAGACAGTACAAAATGCCCATGCAATTTTCAGTATTGGATTTAACAGACACAATGTAGACTATGCTTAATTTGTATAAGAAATTAGAACATGGCTTGGAAAAAAAAACCAAACAGAACTTCTAAAAACACAAAGTATATGAAAATTTTGAGGTGGATCATATAAAATAGATATTTCTCTCTCACACTGATCTCTCTCCTTCTCTAAAAAAAAAAAAAAATCAATAAAACACGGCCCCCTATGAAGATTAAAAAAAAAAAAAGATAAATGGAATGAGACCTCTGTCTTAGAGGTGTTCTAAGAGATAATGAAGAAAATGGGAAATAAGCAACACTGAAGATATAATGGTTGAGAATTTTCTAGAATTGTTGCAGTCCACTAATCCTGAGATTCAGGAATCCTGTCAAATCCTAAACATGGTTAAAAATTTATATATATAAAAGCCTAAGCAATGGGCCAACCGGCCAGTAGCCATGATGCCCACTGACCACCAGGAGGCAGACGCTCAACACAGGAGCTGCCGAGCAACAGCAACTTTGCAGAGTGCCCTCTCCCACTCCGGGACCCCCCAGGGGATGTCAGACTGCAGGTTGCTGGTTTTGGCCCGATTCCCACAGGCCAGGCTGAGGGACCCCACCTGCTGGAGGGACCTCGCTCACTCCATAGATGCCCCAGGTGCGGCTGGGGGAAGGACTGCAAGAGGTTGGCTCCAGAGTGGGTCCAGCACATCTTGCCCAGTCCCGTCCTGTTGGCCACCTTCTAATGAATTTCCTTTCAATGTGCATGAATCCATGCACCAGGCCTTTAGTACATTTATAAGGAAAGAGAGGAAGGGAGGGAGAAAGGAAAGAAAGAAAAGGAGGGAAGGAAGAAAAGGAGGGAAGGAAGAAAAGGAGGGAGGAAAGAAAGGGAAGGAGGGGGGGTGAGGAGAGGAGGGAAGTGGAGGGGAGAGGAAGGAAGGATGGATGGATGGAAGAAGGAATGAATTATACATACCTGGATTCACTGCTTTGAAACTGGGATAATATCAGAGATCTTAAAAGCAGCCAGAAGAAGGAAGGAAGGGGAGGGTGGGAGGAAGACTGAAGTCATTCAATTTTAAATATAAGTACAAAAAATAAGTTAGGTAATTGTTATTAGGATTGCGGTTATTTTCCTTTGGGGTTCATGAATCTGACAGCTAAGTTTCCTGATTAAGAGCGGTGAAAAAATCTTCAGCACAAGAAAATGTCAAGGAGGGGGGACGCAGGAAACACGAAGAGAGTTAAAGACAGGTGGGAAGTAATAGCCAACCTTTATTGAATGCAAAAGTTTTTAAGAGGAAAACTGATCCGTGAAGGACTATCACGGATGAACATTTGAGAAGTGGTGTCAAAACATCCAAAAAGACAACGCACAGGACTACAGACGTCCAATACAGGCTATTGGCTCAGCATAAAGTTATTCCAAGCACAGCCCATTAGACTGAAGGCTCCGTCCGTTATTTCT
>NW_005371734.1:499436-500278 GCF_000412655.1 Myotis brandtii
TATAGACCCATTTCATTAGAATGACGACGAGACGGACCGCAAAATGGAATAGATGAGAAACTACTGAGAACTATTTGTGCATCCTTTTTAATATGGGAAATAGTCACCCCATATTTAAAATAAACTCTCTGAGTGACATGGAAGCCCATGAGACGTCCTGTTTACATTTTGGGGAGCGGACACGGAGGCTGGGTTCCAGCAGCGAGTTCTGTTTTACCGAAGAGCCCCGCCTGCCCGACCTTGCGGGGGTTCTAGCGCTGGAACCTCCGCTGTTCCCCCCGCGCTCCTCGAGGCCCTCGGCTCACACGCAGCGGGGCCGTCACAGCGGCAGGGACAGCGGAAAAGTTGTTCCTAGCGGCGCTAGGCAGCCGCAGACGACTCCCGTCCATCCCGGTGCAAAAAGCAACAAATAAACACGGGCACCGCAGTTGGGACTCTGTTGCGCAGCCCTCGCCATGGCGCCTGGTATTTGTAGTTTCCGTGTGAAGAACTGCCAGCGGGTTAGCTCGCTGCCGAGGGAAGGAAACTACAATTCCCACAACGGCGCGGGCACAGGCACGGCCGGCCTACGTCACCGCCCCAGCCAGCCAATGACAGCCCCGGGCGGCAGTGAGGCAAGCGCCGTCAGGCGCCAAAGTGGTTTTTTTTTTCCCCTTTTCTTTTTTTTTTCCCACCGAAGCCGAGCGGGCGCTGCTAGCGGAGGCGCCATATTGGAAGGGACAAAACTCCGGCGACAGCGAGTGACACAAATAAACCCCTGGATCCCCTCGTCCCCCAAGCGCTCAAGGCCGCGATGTTGTACCTAGAGGACTATCTAGAAAGTGAGGAGGCGGGGCTGGCCG
>NW_005371734.1:500342-538898 GCF_000412655.1 Myotis brandtii
CTGGCCCAGGGTTGCCGGCTCCCTCGACCCCCACCCCACCGACGCTCGCACGCACGCACGCACGCAGTGACGCAGGCACGTACTTTCGCCGTTGGCCCCGCCCCTCTGACGGACTCTTCCTTTGACAGTGATTGAGCAGCTTCCCATGGACCTGCGGGACCGCTTCACGGAGATGCGCGAGATGGACCTGCAGGTGCAGAGTAAGTGGACGCGTTTGCTCTTGTTCGCCGCGCACGTTCAGTGCCAGACTTGGTCGCTATCGACCCCAGCGCCTCTGCTATTTGACTCTCTGGCTGATTCGCACATAGGAATTGTCCAAAAGAATTCAATGCCAAACCTTGCCTCCCTCCACTTCCTCCTGGCGTTGACAAGAGGAGATACTGGAACGCGTCTGTGTTCCTTTCTCGGCTTTTGGACTGTGCAGCCAACGTGCCTGTACCTTCATTGAGACCGTAGGTAGATGTTTTCATGCACAGTGGCATGAATGTCAACATTCTGACTCTGAGCCTTTAGGTATTGAACATATATTTTAGCATTAATGCTTTTGCTAAAGTTCATCTATTAAAATTTTTTCAAGAGCAGAAAATAGAAGTATGGGTTGCATGTAGTTTTTTAGAGACCCTTGGGATGTCACATTTGAAAAGTTGCACATTATAGAATGTATTCTCAGTTGTCAACAGCGTGGTATTTTGTTAATCAGAATGAGCGAGGGGAGTAAGATTTTACTGTAAAGCTTCTTGTATGCCATAATAAAATTTTTGGCTCCCCTTCTTATATCAGTGATAGTTGGTAATTCTGTGACTTTTTCCCAAAATTAACCTTACTCTTTCATAGGGCAGTATTTGGTTTATACGATTTTTTTTTTTTTTTTTCTGTGCAGTTTCTTAAAATTGTTCAGGATTCAGAGAAGGTAAAGAATCAGTGCTCTGGAGATAAGAAGGTCAATCCATTGAGCAAAATTACACTTAAAACAAGGAAAAACCGGCCAGTGTGACTCAGTGGGTGAACATTGACCCATGAACCAGGAGGTCACGGTTCTATTGCTGGTCAGGGCACATGCCCGGGTTGTGGGCTCGATCTGGTGGGGGCGTGCAGGAGGCAGCCCATCAGTGATTCTCATTGATGTTTCTATCTCTCACCCGCTCCCTTCCTCTCTCTGAAATCAATAAAAACATATTTAAAAAACAAAAACAACAAGGAAACAGTGATGATTACCAAATTTATGTTGCTCATGTTTTGAAAGAACCTCACAATCCTTTGTGAAGTGAATGTAATATAGCTGTTTACTATTTTGTATAGATACTATATTAAAAATTAAGAATGTGAAATTAGCCATAGCTGGTTTGGCTCAGTGGATAGAGCGTTGGCCTTTGGACTAAAGGGTCCCAGGTTTGATTACTTCAAAGGGCACATGCCCAGGTTGCAGGCTCAGAACCCGGTGGGGTGTGTGCAGGAGGCAGCTGATCAATGATTCTCTCTCATCATTGATGTTTCGAGCTCTCTCTCCCTCTCCCTTCCTCTCTAAAATCAATAAAAATATATTTTTAAAAATGATCTACTTAAAAAAAAAAATGAAATCATATGGTACATAATGAAAGTGTACTTAAAAAAAAAATGAAATCATATGGTACATAATGAAAGTGAATAATCAAGTGTACCTTTTGGCCTTGTGTCACTCCCTTGTTTGGAGAAATGAAGATACTCTTAAATTATTTAAATGATATGAATGGCTGGCCTTTGTGGGAGTATATCTGCAGAAAATATGTCTTGATCCCATTTATTCCAGCTGTGTTTAAGCTGTACATAAAATGTTTCTCCTGCTGCCAGGTTTTCTTAGAAAAGTGGGGGTGGAGGAAGATCTGGGGTGTGGGGTCTGATAGGGAGGAAGGAAGTACCATGAAAAGAGATCAGAGAACCAGACATTGCAGAGTGTGGGAGTCTTGAGGTAGCTAAGAACCTGTTCTTTTCTTCCCTTGCTTCTCTGCCCCACCAGCAGCACACACATTTCCATACTCATTGTTCAGGAATATACTTTTCTCAGTCTGTTGTCAGTTTCATGTGGCACATAATAGGAGGTGATACGATGTGAAAGGCACCTTTTATTCAGTATATTGTGGTGTGGAAGTCTGAATTGTGTGTTTCTCCAGCTTGCTCACAAAGTTCATTGTAACTTTAATGTAGTTGAAATGCTAAAATTTCGCTAAAGTAGTAGTTACCAATAGGTTTGAGCACAGATTTTGAAGTTCATTCAGATCCGAGTTCATTTTCGGGCTTTACTGACTTCTCATTGACCTTGGCCTCATTACCACTTCTGAGGGTTTTTCCTCTACAAAATGAGAATCATCTGGGAATTAAAATAATACAGATAAATTAGAACATACAGTGCCCGATAGAAAGTAGGCATTCAATAAGAAGTAACTTATTTTATGCTTTATTATTACAAATTTAAAATTCTCTTGCAATTTGGGCTTAGATTATATAAATTAGAGGTTTTAAACTTATATTTTTTATAATAATTAGAATTTCCTAAAGTTAATAGGTATGGATTAACAAAAAAGACTTCTTTAGCAAATAAGTTTGGAAATGCTTATTTAAACAAAGGAAAATTCTCTTAAAAATTAACTGTAAGACTTCTCAGAATCTTTAAAGAGCTATTATTTCACTGAAAATCTCCTAAAGAAGGACATAGTAAAAATCTTTTCCTTAATTTATTTGGCAACAGAATCCCTTTTATTTATTTTTCTTCTTTTAGCGGCCATGGAATGACTATTCTTGGCACACATTTAGGAAAAAAATGTATCTAGAATAAATAATATACTATATTAAGTGATAAATGATTGTACCTACTGCTTTTAATCATAGATAGGAGATGATCTTGTGTTTAAGACCATATAGCAAGAGGTTAAAATCATTTTTATAATTTTTTTCTTATTAAAAGAATGTGTCCATTTCCCAGTGGTACTTACAATACGACATCGTGTTTTGACACATTTGGCTGATTTAATACCATTACCTTTTGACCCAAGACTGTACTATTCAAAAACTACAGTATAGAGCCTATCTGTATTGTTGACTACATTGACTATTGGCAAAAGTTATGAAGTAACAACAACAAAAGTAAATTATTAGTAGGGAAAATTGTAACTTTGTTTTTTACTAAGGTAATTAAGGCATTCTGTATTTACAGAATTAAAGCATGCCATATTTAAAGTTAGTGACCCAGTGAAGGAGTGTACATTGTCAGATATTTGTTTCTTTCCCCCAGTCAAAGCATGTATATTCAGTGTATGAACTTGGTCGTCTAAATATGAAATGTTTTTGTTATGTCATAGATGCAATGGATCAACTAGAGCAAAGAGTCAGTGAATTCTTTATGAATGCAAAGAAAAATAAACCAGAGTGGAGAGAAGAACAAATGGCATCCATCAAAAAAGTATGTTCAGCACTCTGGGTGATTTGTCGGTTAAAACTGGGACTCTCTGAGAAAGATATTTTAAAAATAAATAGTTTTCTGGATATCAAAATGAGGGAACGTTACCAATGGCTTCTGAGGATTTAAATAATTTGTTGTGTTTTAGAGCTTCATTGAAGCATTTTGGTAATTTATTTAAAAGTTGTTTCAGTAATTAGTGACTTTTATTAGAGAGTGAAGAGCCATAAAAAAGTACACTTTTAATTAACAGAACTTGAAGCATATTTTTTATATTACTAGGTACCTAAGTTGGTGTTATCACAGAGAATCTTAAGAGCTGAAAAGGATTCTTGAAAAGTATTTTAGTTTAAATCTCTAAATTCATACATGAACTAGGCCTAGAAATAAAGATTTCTTTGAGTTCTTAATTAGTTGTATAGTACTTATAGCTGTCTTTCAGATTAGAATGGATATCAGCTCTCCCTGCAAGGTTTGCTTTAAGGGTATGATTTAGTTTGTTTGGGATACATTGAAAGAACTACTTCAGACACCTGGCTTTGGTGATGACTCTGCCATTTAGCTCTGTGACATCGGACAGGTCCTTTAATATCTCTGAGTAATAATGACTCCCCCAACTCCAACCCACATAGAATTGTTCAAGGATCAGCTACTAAATTTGAAAACTACAAATTTAGAGTAGTGGTGTCATTTATTTTACCTCATGGGGGGAAGATTATTTCTGTTAGGAGAACAAGAAGTTAGAATTTATGACAGATTGGTCCTGGCTTAGAGGATACCTGGAGGCTTAGGTGTGTATGAATATAGACGTCACATATATACATCCCAAAGTCATTCATTATCCCTTTAATCTGTTAAGGTAAGTTTTTGGTGTAGTGCAGCTTGCATATACTCTGAGAAGTCTGATACTCCAGGGATATTCATAGAATTTACTTTTTTAAACAATAATTTGCTTTCTGCTGAGGAGAAATCGCTATAGTATAGGTTGAGCTGTGTGAATTGATACCTAACTTAAAATGAGAGTTATACAGCAATTGGAAAATAGAGACATTCAGGTTAACATTTTTTCAGTAGTTATACTTTTATAAAAAACATGTTTTAAAGCTAGAGACTTTAAATGTTATTTACAAATTAGATAAATCTTAACTTCAAAAAAAATTTTAAAGGAAAAGATCTAGTCATTACCGCATATAACTTTCATTAGTATAGAGGCTAGACTTGGAATAGTATTTATTTTTATTTATATCTTTTCTAGGAATTCTGAACATCTTTCTCTAATTCTTGGCCATTGTGCATAATTTCTAATTCTACCTCATCTACACCCTTTTCTTAACTGGGTTTTTATTGCTTATTTAGGATAACTGACAGTGATAACAAGGAATGAGAATGAAAATGTGGTTGGTTATATATTCTAGATACACATATTTTAAGATTATTAATTTATTCTTGAAATGCAAATGTTTTTATTTAGGATTACTATAAAGCTTTGGAAGATGCAGATGAGAAGGTACAGTTGGCGAACCAGATATATGATTTGGTAAGTAAAATTAATGTGCATGCTATGCCATAAATACTTGAATTGTGGTCACTTTAAATTTTATTCCCTTAAATGTAAAAGGAAGAGCAGACTAAAACATTTAATTTGAGGGTTCAGAATCTGTTTGGTTTCTTTGTGGAAAAGATTCCTGTAGTGTCCCACAGTGTTAGTTAACAGGTCAAGATCCTTACATTTTAGCCAAATCTTTATTGCTTTCAAATTGTATCTGATGTTAGACTTTCTGTTTGTTTAGCTTTCTTTTAGTAATCTTTTTCTTCTTAAGGTAGTGTGTTTAGTTTCCTGATAAATCATATTGAGATTGTTTTTGTGGTAAAATAAACATAAGACTACTGTGTTGACAAGAGTTCTTGATAGTCAAATTAGAATGAAGAAGAGAATCATTTGAATCAGTGTTAATAGATTGTACTCACCTATCCAGTGATGTCAATAGGTAGTGCACAACTGGCTTAGGTGGCAAAAGTGGGAAACAATAGACTAAATAAACTTTTTAAAAAGGTTCTTTTTTGCTGCAGCAGCGCTTGTACTAGTAAAAGATTGAAATTACTAAGTAGACAGGTATATGCAATATTTCTGAAACTGGTATAAATATGGTGCTCTTTTTAATGTAAAGCATCTTCTTCGACATAGATACTTTAGTTAATACTCATTTCTGGTTTGCCTCAAAGCAAGTTGAAGCTGAAAACAAATGTTCACTTTAGGTGAACTTTAGCATATAGATTTTATGTCTTATTTTTGTAGTCACAATCTTATTACTGAACAAGTACATGTAAATATAAATGCCATTGGTGAGCAAGACACAAGAAGAAAGATGCATACCACCTATGGTATACATTGTAAATGCTTACACAAAACTAGTAAACATTTGTCGTGTATAGAAAATGTTTAGTTGTTTTTATATAGCGAAAATATTTTATGGCTATAATAACCTAGGCGTGTTTGTTCTTACAGTTATTCTGAAAACAATTTCATAAAAGATAAGGCCTGAAGAAAGGTAGAGGGGGTAGTAGCTTCATTTATTATGGAATGAAAAAGAAGTTCTCTATTATTTTGGCCTTGAATTATGTTTATAAACAGAAAAATACAGTTTTCTTTGAATCCGAGACTAATTTTTTTTTAGTAGTATTCTTTCTCACCTTTAATGACTATATACGTCAATCTTTATATATGGGTTACCTGCTTTTTATTATTTATTTATTTATTTACTTACTTACTTACTTACTAGAGGCCCAGTGCACAAAATTCGTGTATAGGTAGGGTCCCTAGGCCTGGCCAGTGATCAGGGCCAATCAGGTTCCCTGCCTCCCTGCCTCCCTGCCTCCTTGCCTCCTCCTTCCCTCACTCCCTCAGCGCCCCACCGCTGCCACTGGTCTCCCACCATGTTCTACGCTGCTCCCTGGTGGTCAGTGCACGTCATAGCGAGCGATTGAACTCCCAGTCAAACTCCCGAGGGGACAATTTGCATATTAGCCTTTTACTATATAGGATTTTTTGTTAATCCTCACTCGAGCATTTTTTTCCATTGATTTGTTTAGGGAGAGTAGAAGAGAGAGGGAAAGACAGAGAGAAACATCGATGTGAGAGAAACACATCGATTGGTTGCCTCCTGCACAAGGCCCTACCAGGGCCCGGGCTGAGGAGGAACCTGCAATCAAGGTATGTGCCCTTGACTAGAATCGAACCGGACTGTGACCAGGGCCTGGGCCGAGGAGGAACCTGCAACCAAGGTATGTGCCCTTGACTAGAATCGAACCGGACTGTTTGGTCCACAGGCTGATGCTCTATCCACTAAGCCAAACCCACTAGGGCATAGATTACCTGCTTTTTAAATCATGTAGCTCTTTGGTTGTACTCTGTTTCGTTTATATTTTGTGATTTTGCTTCTTTTTATACCTTTATTAGAAGTACTTCATGCATTTAGGAAAATATGTATATAACGTAAATATGTGCTTTTTAAATGTGTGTGTTTGTATCCATCTGTTACTTATGAACCCGACTAGGGCATAGATTACCTGCTTTTTAAATCATATAGCTCTTTGGTTGTACTTTGTTTCATTTATATTTTGTGATTTTGCTTCTTTTTATACCTTTATTAGAAGTACTTCATGCATTTAGGAAAATATGTATATAACGTAAATATGTGCTTTTTAAATGTGTGTGTTTGTATCCATCTGTTACTTATGAACCATAGTGTTCATTCACTCTGCTTGGTATAGTGGAGTTTACCTAGGTGTAATGGAGGAATAAAGAGAAAATATTACAAATCGTTCCTGTCCTCAAAGTAAACTAGTTGGAAAGACATGCCCTCAAAGTAAAGATCCTGAATAGGAACATGTAACAAGACTAATGCAGTTGAGTATTAAGGGATATCTGGTAAAAGACTGAACTAAGTCATGTGGAGTTATTGTTGATTTCTTAGAGGGTATGAGATGAGTTTTGAATAGAATTTATTCAGAGGCTCAGGGGTCTGGATTAGGTACTATATTGAGGGGAAAGTATTTCACTCAGAAATAATGGATAAACATAGAATGAAAATGAAAATTAAATTTTTTGAGGAGGATAGACTAATTAGACTAAAAGGGTGAGGAAATAGCCCTGGCTGTATTGCTCAGTGGTTAGAGCATCAGGCCACGGACCAAAGGGTCTTGGGTTCAATTCCCGGTCAAGAGCACATAGCTCGGTTGCAGGCTTGATCTCTGTCCCTGGAGCTCATGTGGGAGGCAACCAATCTATGTGTCTCTCTCACATCAATGTTTCTCTCTCTCTCTCTCTCTCTCTCTCTCTCTCTCTCTCTCCCCGCCCCCTCCCTCCTCTCCACTCTCTAAAAATATCAATGGAAAAAATATCCTCTGGTGAGGATTTAAAAAAAGAGTAAGGTAATAAAAGGTGATGTATAGACAAACAACAGCGTGGTGATTACCAAAGGAAAAGGGATGGGGAGAGGTAGGAGAGAGTAAAGAGGATAAATGGTGAGGGAAGGAGACTTGACTTGGGGTCGTGAACATACAATACAATATTATAAAAATGTACCCCTAAAACCTATATAATTTTATTAATCAATGCCACCCAATAAATTCAATTTTAAAAGGTGATGTAATAAATTTAATAAAATGTAATCAAAAGCAAGTGTCTGTAACAGAGCCATACAGACATGAGTTCAGCTTACCTCACTAATAGCAGGAATTTGGAAAAGTTATTTAATCCTGGAACCTCAATTTCCTTATCTGTAAAATAGAGTATTAATTTGTACCTGACAGGAGGATTTACCCCATATTATGTAATGCTCTTAGCTTGGCAGATAGTAGGCACTCATTCCATTTTTAAATTCTCACTCCGTCGCATTTCCCTAACTGCCATTTAAGGTGATGTTAAATTTAATAAAATGTAATCAAAAGCAAGTGTCCGTAACAGAGTCATACAGACATGAGTTCAGCTTACCTCACTGATAGCAGGAATTTGGAAAAGTTATTTAGTCTTGGAACCTCAATTTCCTTATCTGTAAAATAGTGTATTAATTTGCACCTGACAGGAGGATTTACCCCATATTATGTAATGCTCTTAGCTTGGCAGATAGTAGGCACTCATTCCATTTTTAAATTCTCACTCCATCGCATTTCCCTAACTGCCATTTTCTACTTTCCTGAAGGCACTTCTCTTTCAGCTCTGCCTCCCTGAACCTGTTTAATTCCCATTCCCTAGTACTTCTAGCAATGTCTTCTCTTTATTCTTTTCCTTCTCCTCTCCCCTTTCCTCCTTCCTACCTTGCTCCCTTTTTAATTTTTTCCTATTTCTATTCTTTCCTTCCTTTTTTAATATTCCATTGCTATTTCAGGTGACCATCATCTTCATAATATAAAAAAATCTATTCTTCTTTGAAATTTAATATTAATCATTGATATCACCCTCTCATCTTTATGGCCTTTTTCCTCCTTCTTGAATATCACTCATAATGGTTGCTACCCTATTCAAGTGGTCCTCTTGTAGAGGTAACTCTCTTCCCATCTGCTACCCAAATCCAGAGGCCAGGAAGACCAGATACCACTTGGTGAAAACTTATTTTATCAAATGCCAGTTTTACCTCCTTTGGCCCCACAGACACCACCCAAGTTGAGAAACATTTTTCACTGCTTTTCCATGTATTCTGTTAGTTTTGATAATTATGCATGAATTATTTCTCATGCTCAGACTTGGCTTCTGAGTCTATTCATCTTATTTGAGAGTTTCCAGGCCTTGGAACTCTGTGAATTAAAACTTAACCCTTAGCCTCCCTTTTTCTTCTCTCACTCCCTCCCACACACACACACACACACACACACACATTTTCTTTATTTTTTTAAAATTGTTGACACTGTTACAGATATCCTGGAACTCTGTGAATTAAAACTTAACTCTTAGCCTCCCTTTTTCTTCTCTCACTCCCTCCCACTCCCCAACACACACACACACACATTTTCTTTATTTTTTTAAAATTGTTGACACTGTTACAGATATCCCCATTTTATCCCCCTTTGCCACCTTCCACCCAGCCCGTGGTGCCCCCACAGACCTTTGCAACAGTATTGTCTGTGTCCATGGCCTATGCATATATGTTCTTTGGTTAATCTCTTCCTGTACACTCAGGCCCCTCCTCACTGAAATCTGTTTGTCCCAAGTATTCATATCTCTAGTCCTATTTTGTTCATCAGTTTATTTTGTTCATTAGATTTCACATATAAATGAGATCATGTGATACTTACCCTTCTCTGACTGGCTTATTTCACTTAACGTAGTATTCTCCAGATCCATTCATGCTGTTGCAAAGGGTAAAAGTTCCTTCTTTTTTACAGCTGTGTAGTATTCCATTGTGAAATGTACCACATCTTTTTTTATCCACTTTTCTACTGATGGGCACTTGGGCTGTTTCCAGATTGTGGCTATGGTAAATAATGCTGCTGATTGGTGTCTCAGGATTCTTAGGTTATAATCCTAGAAGTGGGATCACTGGGTCAGATGGCAGTTCCATTTTTAATTTTTTGAGGAAACTCAATACTCTTTTCCATAGTGACTACTCCAGTCTTCATTCCCATCAGTGGTGTACTCGGGTTCCTTTTCCTCCACTTCCTCACCAGCACTTGTCATTTGCTGATTTATTGGTGATAGCCATTCCGACACATGTGAGGTGATACCTCATTGTCGATTTAATTTGCATCTCTCTGATGATCAATGACTCTGAGCTTTTTTTAAAAATTTTATTTTATTTTTATTGTTTAAAATACATTTTTATTGATTTCGGAGAGGAAGGGAGAGGGAGAGAGAGATAGAAACATCAATGATGAGAGAGAATCATCGATTGGCCGCCTCCTCCATGCCCCCCACTGGGGATCGAGCCTGCAACCCAGTCATGTGCCCTTGACTGGAATTGAACCTGGGACCCTTCAGTCTGCAGACCGACGCTCTATCCACTGAACCAGACCAGCGAGGGCACTTTGAGCATTTTTCATGTCTCTTAGCCATTGTATGTCCTCTTGGCTGTTGAAGTCTATTTAGGTCCATTGTCCATTTTTTAATTGGATTGTTTGTCTTCCTTTTGTAAGTTGTATGAGTTCTTTATATATTTTGGAAATCAAACTGTTATCAGATGTATCATTGGCAAATATATCCTCCCATGCCTTGCGTTCCCTTTTCATTCTGTTGATGGTTTCTTTTGCTGTGCAGAAGCTTTTTTTGATGTAGTCTCACTTGCTTATTTTCTCTTTTGTTTCCCTTGCTCTAAGAGATGTATTGGTAAATATTGTTATGAGAGATGCCTGAAATTTTGCTGCCTATGTTTTCCTCTAGGATTTTTATGTTTTCGTGACTTACGTTTAAGTCCTTTATCCATTTTGAGTTTACTCTTGTGCATGGTGTAAGTTGGTGGTCATTTTTTTTGCATATTCCTATCCTATTTTCCCAATACCATTTATTTATTGGAAAGACTGCTTTAATTCCATTGAATGCTCTTGCCTTCTTTGTCAAATATTAATTCACCATAAATAAGTGGGTTTATTCCTGCTCTCTCTGCTCTGATCTATATGCCCGTTCTTATGACAATACCAGCATCTTTGGATTACAATGGCTTTGAAGTATAGTTTCATATCCAGTATTGTGATGCCTCCTACTTTGTTCTTTCTCAAACTGCTGCAGCTATTTGGGGTCTTTTTGATTCCATTTAAATTTTTGGAATAGTTGTTGTAGGTCTGTGAAATATGCTGATGGTATGTTAATAGGGATTGCATTGAATCTATAGATTGCTTTGGGTAGTATGGACATTTTAATGATGTTAATTCTTCTGATCTATGAACACAGTATATGTTTCCACTTGTTTATATGTTTCTCTGTTTCTTTTTTTAGTGTCCCTTAGTTTTCCAAGTACAGGTCTTTTACCGCCTTGGATAAGTTTATTTCTAGATACCTTATTTATTTTTGTTGCTTCAATGGTAAATGGAATTGTTTTCTTAATTTTTCTTTCTGAGAGTTTGTTATTGCTGTATAAAAATGCCACCGATTTCTGGATATTAATTTTGTATCTTGCAACTTTGCCAAATTCGTATACTAAATTTAGTAGTTTTTTGTGTGCAATCTTTGGGTTTTTCATCTATAATATCATGTCATCTTTGAACAGTGACAGTTTGACAAAGGAGGCAAGAGCAGACAGTGGAGTAAAGACAGTCTCGTCAATAAATGGTGTTGGGAAAATTGGACAGGTACATGCAAAAAAATGAAACTAAACCACCAACTTACACCATATACAAAAATAAACTCAAAATGGATAAAGGACTTAAATGTAAGTCGTGAAACCATAAAAATCTGGAAGAAACCATAGGCAGCAAATCTCAGACATTTCTCATAGCAATACTAGTATGTTTGCCGATACATCTCCTAGGGCAAGAGAAACAAAGGAGAATAAACAAATGGGACTACATTAAAAGTAAAAGCTTCTGCACAGCAAAAGAAACCATCAACAAAATGAAAAGGAACTCATTGTTTGGGAGGATTTATTTACCAATGATACATCTGATGAGCGTTTAATTTCCAAAGTATATAAGGAAGGCATACAACGTAACAAAAGGAAGATAAACAATCCCATTAAAAAATGACCAAAGGACCTAAATAGATATTTCTCCAAAGAGGGTGCACAGATGGCCAAAGACATATGAAAAAATACTCAAAGTCACTAATTATCAGAGATGCAAATTAAAACAACAATGAGATATCACCTCACACCTGTCAGAATGGCTATCATCAACAAAGCAACAAATGACAAGTGCTGTGAGGATGTGGAGAAAAGGGAACCCTAGTACACTGCTGGTTGGAATGCAGAGTGGTGCAGCCATTGTGAAAAACAGTATGGAATTTCTTCAACAAATTAAAAATGGGACCGCCACTTGACCCAATGATCCCACTTCTAGGAATATAACCTAAGAATCCCGAAACACCAATTGGAAATAATATATGCGCCCCTATGTTCATACCAGCACTATTTATAATAGCCAAGATCTTAAAACAACCCAAGTGCCCATCAGTAGATGAGTGGATAAAAAAGAGGTGCTACATTTACACAATGGAGTGCAGTGCAGCTGTTAAAAAAGAAGGATCTCTTACCCTTGAAACAGCGTGGATGGACCTGATGAGTATTGTGCTAAGTGCAATAAGTCAGCCAGATAAAGACAAGTATCACATGATCTCACTTATATGTGGAATCTAACGAACAAAATAAACTAATGAACAAAACAGATCCAGATACCTGGAAGGATGTGACAGACTGACAAATTTCAGAGGCAAGGGTTGAGTCGGGGGCAGGAAAGATTATATGCATATATAACAGACAATAGTGTTGTGAAGGCTTAGGTGCTGGGGATGGTGTCATGGAGTAGGGGGTCAATGGGGGAATAAAAGAGGACATCTGTAATACTTTCAACAATAAATATTAATTTAAAAATCAGCCCACTTGGCACTCCAATCTCCTGCATGGCCAGCACCAGCTGGGCAGGGCCTCTTCCCAGGCTCCCACCTTCCCAAATATCTATCTCCTCCAAACCATCAAACCAAGTAGTGTGGGTACAGATTTCCAGTCCCGTGCCCTTCCCCTTTGCCTGGGAACACAGAGATGCACAGAGAACCAGCAGTTTAGCAGTGGGGGAGAGGTGCCACTCATGCACTAAAGATGGGCAAGACCAATCCTCTTTCCCAAACCACACAGTCTAAGTCTCTGACCAACTTTCTGCTCAAAGTCCTAGAGAATAGAGGTCCCATCAAAGTCACTGCTGGGTGCACCTAGCAGACCCCTCCGCTGTCCCCGAGCGCTGCTTCGTGGCCCCTCCAGCAGTCCCTAACCAGAGTGAACTTCCCAGGTTGACGTTACAAGGAAGACATCACTCTGTGCTGGGCACGTCCAAGTCTTTCAGGGGGACCGGATCCTCGCTGATTCCTGCTGCTGGAAGCTATGTGGACTCCCCATCTTTTCTCTGTTGCTCCCTATTGGGGATCCCTGCATGGAGCTGAGATCCTGTGCTGCCACAATATCCCTTGGACTTCCCAATTGTACCTGCGCGAGGAGGTTCCTATATTTCCCCCTGTGTTTCCCGTTCTTAATATTTCAGATCAGCTACACTTCTCGGGTCTTTCAAGATAATTGCTCTGCAGTTTAGCTGCGAGGCCAGTCCAGGGTTGGGAGCAAACAGATGGAGATTCCAGATGCAGCCACCTTGGAATCCCCACGTTTTCTTTCTTAATCTTAGGAGAACTACTGACCTAGTCGTGCACAGTGGGATACTGAAAGTCATCCTAGTCTCCTCCTTGTCCCTAACTTCTCCACATTTTGTTCATCACCATATCTTGTTCATTTTACTTTCTAACTACCTCTCATTATCCCTTCCTCTCCACTTCAGCCTGCCATAGTTCAAGTGACTTTAAAATAAAAAAAAAATGACTGGAATGCCTTTCCTTTCATCTTTGCTTGGTAAACTGTATCCATCTTTCATAATCCTTGGTAAGCATTGCTTCTTTATTAAAGTCATCTCAGTCATCTGGATAGTTGTCACTTATATCTAGAAGAGACTTCATCACTTATAACAGAAAAACCACACAAGAGCGATTTAAACAAATGATTTATTTTTCTCTTCTGTAAAATAACTGTTAGAAGAGACAGACCAGGGCTTATAAGGCTACTTCAACATGCTCAGTGCCCCAGACTCCTTCCAGTCTGTTCCCACTCTGGACAAGTAGAATCGCAGTAGGGGATTACTCAAAAGGGCGCATTTAGCAGCTTCAGTCAGCTCCTTTGAAGAGCCTGCCTGGAAATCTCACTACTGGCCAGCTGCAAGGGAGGCCGAGGTATGTTGTTTAACATGGCACATTGCCGGCCCAGGTATGTGGGATTCTGTCAGGGAAGAGGAGAGAAGGCATATTGAGGAGGTGATGCACAGTTTGTGCCTCACCCTAACCCTCAATATCATTATGCCAGTCTCCAAATCATTGTTAATCCCAGGAATTTGTTATTGCTCGAATCACATTGTAATTATTTATTTACCTCTTGCTGGTGTGTTTGTGTTTTCCCTGCTCTAAATGTCAAGAACTATGTTCTCAGTAAATATTTGTGGAACAAATCACCTGAATAAGTTGATGGAGAAAAAGGAGCAGTAACATGACTCCCAAGATATGAGTCTGAAGGATAGATAAGAGTTTAATGGTGTCGTTGTTGGTGTCAGATATATTTTAGTTGGGTCACTATTTCTCAGAAGGCAATAGAGTTACATTTTAGTGTGCTGAGATTGGTTTGGTGGACTGCAGTGCAAATAGCTTCTTCTTTTCAAAGTATGGCTTTAAACCAGGAAAAGCGAAAGTCATACAGCTCAGATCAGTTTAGCTTCCTTTATGGAATCATTTTCAGAGACCAAACAATCTTATGATCCATGTTTTTGCTCAGATCTTTTTGGTGTTCCTCTTTTTCAGTTGCTCTCAATTTTATTAGTTTCCCATGTTAGGATAGATTTCCTTCTCTGATACATAAGCTCATTTTGAAAGTTCTTCTAAAACAGGATTTATAGATGTGCCTTCAACAAAAGGCACTGGTATAAAAATATTAACACTTATTGTGATACATGTGTCTTGGGAGTTTTAAATAAAAAATATCTTCCACTTAATAATTATACATTACATAGAAATTTATCATTCTTTTCAATTCCTTTGCTTTTAGAGAGGTTCCTTTTAAATCACTACAAAACATTTATTAAACGTTATTAGATCTTACCATACAGAGTAATAACAATACTGGACTTCCAGTTAACTCATTCCCAATAAAGTCTTATTTTTGTAAAATAAAAAATATTAGAGACAACCAGGGCCCTGAGAGTAGGTGAGGTTCTTAATGATTCTGTACCCTCAGAGCCTGGCACAATAGACTAGTTGAATGGTCTACAAAGGACAACAAAGACTTTTTTTATGTGATCTAATCCAGAATTTTCCACACCTTAATCATTTGCATTTCACCTGTAAGGTTTTTACAATATCTCCATTACACCTCTATTTACTAAGTACATTTTTAAATGAAAGTTTAAAACTTAAAAATTTGATGTTACTTATATAAATGGAAACTAGCATTACAAATAAATAATTATTAAAATGTTAACACCAATTATACACCCTCCTTGGAATGCTTGTGCTTTGTGCGCTGCACCATATTGCCAGAGTGGTTTTTGGTATTTGAACACTTTGTGCTTGAGGCCAAGAAATTTACTTTATTAGCCTCACAAGTAATTGCAAACAAACATAATGGCATCATTGACTTGTTAAGTAGGGAGGTCACTAAATGGATTTACCATCTCAAATTAGTTCTCCCCAAAATATCTGTATCTATATCGATATCTATATATCTATATCTTTCTATATATATAAAAGTGTAATATGCAAATCGACTGGATGGTGGAACGACCGGTCGTCTATGACGCACACTGACCACCTGGAGGCAGATGCTCAATGCAGGAGCTGCCCCTAGCCCGCAGGTTCCGATCGCCCGATCAGGGCTTGCTGGCCAACTTCTCTGTTCCTCCCCCAACCCCGGGCTGTCAGGCTCCAATCGCCCGATGGGGAACGCGGGCAGTGCCGAGGCTCTGATCACCCTGCTGGTTGCCCCACACACAGAGGGAGACTGGCGGTGGCAGCGGCAGGGGGCGGGGCCAGCTGCCAGTAGCTGGGGAAGATCAGCCCTGATTGCAGGCCAGGTCTAGGGACCCTACCCGTGCCTGAATTTCATGTGCCAGGCCTCTAGTCAACAATAAACATCCAAGTGAAATTTTTTACAAATATTAAAGAGAAGTTAAATTCTGGCAGGATTTAACATTTGAGAGCTTAGAATGCTATGTACTTGAGAGGTGAGTAGATGGTACATAGCATAAGTGTAAAACTACAGTACTTTTTATTCATAGATCATTCAACCCGTAGACAGTGGTACTTCTACGGATTCAGTTCTTCATAGTGGGAGAGTATAACTTTCATTCAGCAAGTATTTATAGAACTCTAGCTATAAACAGTTACTGGTGGTAGGTGGGCAGTAATGACACAGATAGTTCATTAATATAAGCAAACTAGTAAAAAAGATTATTTTAGATTTTGCTAAGTGCTATAAAGGATATAAACATTATGGAGAGAGGAAAAAAGAATGCATAACTGGGGGAAGTTTTTAAGAATATATTCAGGATAAATGTAATTTCAAGAGGTGACAATTGAGGTAATACTTGGAAAATGAGAAAGAGCCAGCCATGTGATAAGCTTAAGGAATAACATTTCAGGGAGATGAAGTACCAAGTGCAAAGTCTGAGGTGAAAAAAGGGCAGAATGAACCAGGAAAATGGCCAGTGTGGTTGAAGTATAGTGAGAAAGAAGTGGAACGAGAGGAGGCAGGCAGGAGCCAGCCCATGCAGGGCCATGCAAGTCAATGGAGCAGTGTGGTTTTTATTCTAAAATCAATGGGGCCTGTTTTTAATTGGGTTGTTTGTTGTTGTTTTTTTGGTGTTGAGTTTTATAAATTCTTCATAAATTTTGGATATTTGCCCCTTATCAGATGTATCATTGATTAATATGTTCTCCAATTCAGTGGGTTGTCTTTTGGGCAAAAGACCTGAATAGACACTTCTTCAAAGAGGACATACAGATGCTAATAGACATATGAAAAGATGCTCAACATCAATATTCATCAGAGCAATTCACATTAAAACCACAAGGAGATATCACCTCACACCTGCCAGAATGGCTACCATTAACAAATCAACAAACGAGTGTTGGCGAGGATGTGGAGAAAAGGGAGCCCTCATGCGCTGTAGGTGGGAATGCAGATTGGTCCAGCTACTGTGGGAAGCAGTATGGAGTTACCTCAAAATATTAAAAATGGAACTGTCTTATGACCCAGCGATACCATTCTTAAGAATTTATCTGAAGAAACCAGAAACACTAATTCGAAAGAATATATGCCCCCCTATGTTCATTGCAGCATTATTTACAAAAGCCGGAATTAAGTGCCCATTAGTAGATAAGTGCCGGGGCTGACTGGCAGACCCTGAGTGACAGATGAGTGATTACTCCGACACACGTTTCTGTGAAAGAGAGGGCTAAGGGACTGCTTGGCTTGAGAAACCAAAGCCCTGTTTGCCTGCCTCCTCAGGCTTTTATTGTAATAACAGCTTGAACTAAAATTAACTATTAGATACTATTAGTAAGGTAAGCATCCTTGAGAAGACACATGCATCTTCAGTGTCCTTTAAGCAAGGACATCTAAAGACTAAACATGAAGATTCCAGTAAAACACCCAGGGGCTCAGACTTGTTTGGAAAAGTCAAGGCAGGGTCTGCCGCCTTTGGCAAGGTCCCCTAGAGGCCTCCGACCTTTTGGAGATTCCTCCTTTCAGACTTTCCAACCAAGACTCGTGCTTCCCCACGATAAGGGGATAAAAAAGCTGTGGTACATTTACTCTGCCATAAAAGGAAGAAAATTTTACCCTTTGCAACAACATGGAAGGACCTAGAGAACATCATGCTAAGTGAAATAAGCCAGTCAGAGAAAGACAAGTACCATAGGATTCCACTCATGAAATTTAATGAACAAACTGAACTACCAAGCAAAATGGAGACAAACTCATAGATAGAGACCAAGCAAACGGCTCTGGGGGTGGGGGAGGGGGTGGGGGGGTGATGTGAGTCAAAGAGAAAAAAAAAGAGGTAGAGAACTCATGGACATGGACAACAAACAGTGTGGTGATTGGGAGGGGAAGTGGGGGGTGGAGGAGGAAGAGGTCATAGAGGGGATAAATGGTGATGGAAAATTTTTTAAAAATTAAAAGCAATGGGAGGCCAATGAAGGATTCTAATCAGAGGAGTGAACTATACCTTAGAGAAGATTGATAAATGCTTTGCTTAAACACATTTTATGGCAACTTTAAGTAAGCATGTATTATTTTGACAGATTTTAAGCTATAACAATTTAGTATATAATCGTGTTTGATTTTGCCCATCAATGTTTTATTATAGCATAATATTTCATTGCATTATTTTTCATTGAAATATTTTGTTTACTTTTAAAATCAGTGGTAAACTTTTTATTCCTATGATCTGCACTGTATATTTATTAAAAAAAGAAACTAGACTGCCTAAATATCAGCAAATGAAAAATATATGGAATTAGGGTTCAATATAACTAAAACTGTCAGTGTCTTTTAGTGAAATTTGACAGAAAAAAATATCTATCTTCTATTGCAATAATTTCCTTCTAGAATCTTGATACTCATAATCATTATACAGTTGTTTGTGTTCCTCAGCCAGATGTCACTGTCATGGCTGCATTAGATTACAGTACCTAATAAAGTTCATTTATGTATACTCTGATAAAATTTGAGCTTTTAGTTAATGCTTGAATGATTTTAGCAGTCGGTTACAGTGCCCACTACCCTTGAACTTGTTCTTTTTTATATCCTCGCCTATTCCTGAGATGATTATATTTCAGGCCCACATTTTACCTATAAATTTGAGAATTCTTCATCTGATACTCTAATGAATGAAATATATGTTTGACCTTTTGATTTGTCTCTTATCTTTACTGTCTTTTAGGAAGATGATTAGATGTAGTTTATGTGCTAAGGCCTCAAGTATTTGATTCAGCCTAAAGATGGATCAAATTTTCATCTAGTTTAAATATAATTCAGAGATGGAAAGAATGATTTTCATGAGTTATCAGAGAAATAATTTGCCATAAAGGTTCCTTTTTCTTCACCAATTTATCCTTCTTATTCACTATTACCTGATCTTTTCATGGATAAAAATTTATCTCTTCTTGCCCTGGGTTTCAACTTAGGGACTGAGTGCTCATTTTGAAAGGGTAAGCTAGGCATCTAAATTTTAGAATTTGACCGTATTGGGAACCATTAATCATGTAGAAACTTTTACAAAGCTATATGTAGTTAGTTTGGTTTGGGTCCTCAGGGACACATGAAAATTTGAATATTAGAACACTGGGAGAGTCGAAAGAGAATAAAGGATTACAACTATGGAAGAATGTTAAAGAGTGAATGAGGATTTTTTGTTTCATGCAGAGGGGCCAACTGTGACTTAAACATCTTTATGATCATGAATATGTTAAATAATGTTGAGAGAATTTCCTTTGTCTCTAAAGAGGTCAGAAAAAGGATAATAGATTTAAACTTAAAGCACTGATGATTGGTGTTATAGGATATGTTTTTTGGCTTTAAGGAAACTTATTGCTAGCATTTGTTGACATTAAGTGGGGAACAACGCAATAATTGGAGTCTAGTCAGCTTTGTGTTAGTAATCTATGGTCAATTGAATCAGTACCCTCTTTACTGCTGTAAATCCATCTTATGGGGTTGGGGGTGTGTGCAGGGGTGGCGTAACTTAGGTTCTTGCTTTGTCCGTAAACTGTGGGGCCATTATGATCAGTTAGAATAGATGCTTTAATCATTCAGAATCATGTAGGTAGAGGGAGAGCACTTTATAGAGTACAGTCAAGTTCAATTAAGCTCTTGCTAGGGCTACTTAATACTAAGTATCCTGGTGCTTTATAGCTTAAATTAAATATTGTGAGCAACTTTCTAACTTCTAATTTGATTTAGTAGGAATGGTTAAGCTAACTAATCCTCACTAACTAATAATTGCTAATAAGTAAATAACTAACAAATGAATTTGTAATCTTTTTTTACATACCAGGAGGTGGGAATGATTGGAAGCTGTTTTATGAAGTTGCCCACCACAGTGTAGTTAAGGCTTTTCTGTGTTTGTTTATTTTAGTTATGAATTTGGATTTTGGAGTTATTAATTCTTTGGGTTCCATTGCTTTCTTTTGAACTATCTAGTATTGGAAATTCTCATCATTATTTTCCATGCTTTCAGGCATAATAAACCTTATCAGCACTGTCTTTCGTTAGTAAAGCAATCTTAACTGCAGGGATGGAGTGAGTGAAGTGTGTGATGTCTTCCTCTCCCCCTGACCCCACTCCCAACCGAGATTCCAGCGCTCTTCCTCTCTATACCATATACACCTGCTACAGGCCACACCATACTTTACTTTCTTTTTCTCTAAGAATACTATTTGTCTTCCTGTCTCTCTACTTTCTAATTATTACTCCCTTTTCTGTCTATTTGAATGCCACCCAGTCTTCGCTAACATTCATACTTCCTTTGTGTCTATTCTGCCCAATGTTTTATTTTTTTGGGTGCTACTTCTGACCCTTTTTCAGCTGTTGCTTATTTGTTAGATCTAGAATAAAGATATATTTCAAAACTTTATTATACTAAAAATATTATATAAATATTGATTTGTTAGCTACATTCTAATTATTATGAAGATGGATTCTCTCATACGTCATGTATCCTCCAAGTAACCCAGTGCTGAGCACATAATAAGAACTCAGTATTTATTAGTAGTATAATTGTAGGTAGGAAAAGTGGTGGATTAAGTGGTCTTGGAATTTAAATATGAGTATTTTTTTCTGATTTCCCTTGAGATTAAATTTTGACAATGTAAAATATATTCTTGAATAACTGAGGTCTGTGTTCATACTTTATTTTTTGAAAGGATGCTCAATCACCTGCAGGTTCTTTGAATAGGAGCAAGTGTCCATAATATGTGACCTTAAAGGATTTTAAATATTGTAATTACAACCAAGCTCTGAAAAATAACTTGTGTGTGAAGATGGAGGGACAGTTGGGCTTTAAATTATTGAAAAATCGCAAACCAACACCCCAGTGGTTGCTGTTTTAATATACAAAATACAAATAATAAGATAATATTCCTATTTTTTCAAATTGAATTATATTACGCTGAGTTAAAAAAACAATAACAGTTGGCTTCTGCATATACAAGTTCAGAGGACAATGTTAAGCATAAATGGTGAAACACAGTTTATTACGTATAGATCAGCGTTAAATCTCATTTCTGTAACACAGGAACTATTGACTTAATCCCTACGAGCCTTAGTTTCTTCTTATGAAGTAGAAACAATTATAACGTATCTCAGAAGGTTAGAGGGAGGGCTAGAAAAGACAGACCATCTGATGCATCAAGCACTTTACCTGGTATCTAACACACACATTGTCTCCTACTTTTCTCCCCCCCACCCCCTTATTTTAGATACACATTATTTAATTGAAATTCTTAAAGTTTTTGTTCTTGTAAGGTACCAGAGGCATTTTGATATTTGTAAGAAAGTTACTAATTATAACAGTGATCCTGTGGGAAATTAGAGTTTGAAAAAGAGGTTGTCAATAATGCAACATGAATATTTTTTCAAAGAATTTATGATTTTTTTTCTTTCACTTTAAAGTAGTACATTTGAAAAAATAATACTAAGCTTAAAAAATAAATGAAGACTTGTTGCTAGTTTGAGGTATCATATAATTTTCTGAAATCAGTCAAAAGATCTCTAGGTGAATGAGAAAATAAAATTTGCCACCTTTACAAGGGCAGTAGTTTTATAGTAAAATTATTTTAACCGGGCTCTTTGAGGAATGCAGTTTTCTGGCTAAAAATTCCTTTTGTTTCAACCCTTTACATAAATGTCTCATTTTCCTGCCTTAGAGAAATATATGTATAGAATATCATAGCTTCTTTATTTGTAGACTGAGGGTCTTTCATTGCTCATTCTAAATAACAATGATGTGGTATGGCCGTGTGGACGGCCTTGTTCTGAGTAGGGTCAGATCAGGCTAAAAGTAACCCAGGGCATACCAGCCCTCCTGCACCTCCCTCCCCCCCAAATCCCTAATATCATTGTTGCTTTCGTTTTTATATACCACTTTTTTCGGACATTTTCTAACAAATTGCAATTCTGCTTTCTTAAAACTGAAAATTTATTAAAGGAGACTTCGGAGATTATTTAGCCAGCATCTTCATTTTATAGATGAATAACCTGAAGTATAGGTTAATCGATCTGCTCAAGGATGCAAAACAGAAACATTAACAGAAACAAAGATGTAGGTTTCCTCATTAAACTGACACTTTAATAGTGTCCCAAATGTTGGTGGTTATCTTTGATCTTCTTTGAAACAGGTAGATCGACACTTGAGAAAGCTGGATCAGGAACTCGCTAAGTTTAAAATGGAGCTGGAAGCTGATAATGCTGGAATTACAGAGATATTAGAGAGGCGTAAGTAAAATTTACGTTTCCCATCCATGTTGGATAGTATGTGCACAAGTCATTGAGGAGAACTGGGCCCACGGAGACTTCTCAGATCCTGCGCTCGGTGGATGGTGGCAACCAGGTCGGAGAGCTTGGGCCTTGGCAATTGAAACTGTTTGGGTCATGGAAACGGAGAGAGATAACATAGAATATTCTCACTGGCTATGAAAATAAAATGTGAAGTCATTCCATTTTTAATATGCATATATGCTAGTAAGCTGAATGGTAAGAGCAGAGATTTAAAGAAAAATAACCATGTAGAAACAAGTCAACCATTTGTCATGAAATGTATTGACTTTGCCCTGCCGGCTTAGCCTTTGTATAAATTGTAAGCTTTGAAGAAGGTTATTATTTCTCCTTAAGAATCGTTTTAAGGCTTTTCCTCAACTGTGTTAATAAGAAAAATTTTAATAGGCTCCACAGTCCTGTCTCTTTCCTCTAAATTTTCTCGGATCAGCGAGAAGCCATTTTAGTATTTCTTTGCAAGGTTCTCAGCTTGATCTCTTGCTCTAGTTACCCTTATAACTTCTTGGGTTTAACTAAGGAGATTTCCCAAAAATGGAGACATAAGCTTTGTTTTTTTTAACTAATTTAGCATTTATTCCAACCTAAATAGGTGATGTCCATAAAAGCATGTGGTGTGGTGTTAAGCCCAGAGTAGACACCAGCTAAATGTTAGTGAGCTAAATCAGTATTGTGGCTGATTTCTACTAGAATCTAGTTTAAGGGTTCAAACATCTTTTTTACTTGGTGCATTTCAGTGGCAAGAACATGTACATATTTCTACACACACACACCCGAAAAATTTACTTACAGTGTTAGGTTATGTATCTCTGTTGATATACTCTGTTAATATACTTTTGTTAACTAAAGAAGCAGCCAGGTATGAATCCATAGCTGTATTCAAAATGGATCCATCAATTTAGATGATCATTTAATTTAGTTGTGATATTTTTATTCCAGGGGAACCCTATCTGATAATAATAAGTATTTTGAGACAAAATAAAATGTCCTTTAGCTGCTTTGATTTTTTTTTTTTTTTTGACACACTGTAACAGAAATTCATGCCTATTCAGTACTGCAGGAAGGTTCACAAAGCATCCTCATGAGGACACAGACAAATGAAACTAAATTGGATCAAGATATAGAAACTGAACCACCCTATGCCCTGCCACAATTTCATCTCAAGGGATCACAATAAACACAGAACATTTATTTAAAAGTATTGTAAAGCTTGGCGGTAGATTCTTTGCTTCACTTTTCACAAGCAAAATCCCTTTACTGTCTTAGGTCATTTTAGTGATCAAAGAATTTCCTTTTGTACAGTAATGTCCCGTTGCTTAATACTTTAGGATCTCCCATAGAAAAGAGTTATAATATCCATTCACCCACTTATTTGGTACTTACTGTTGTGCATTCCCTTAATCGAAATTAGCATGCCTTGACCTGTTTTGTACTGAAGGTGAATATTGAGAAATGGATTACTTATTGTTTACAGAAAGTATGCAATTGATTCAGGGTGAAATTGGCAGTGGTGACCTAATGTGTTTGACTAAAGTGACACAGGCATATACATCAGAGTTTGCTAGTCCTCTGCTGAGTGAGGGTACACAGTACCTGTAGTTGATTGACATCTAAAGTTCTGTGGTGACAGTTAATGACAGTGAATCTCTGTCATTTTTTTTCTTTTTTCAGGATCTTTGGAATTAGATACTCCTTCCCAGCCAGTGAACAATCACCATGCTCATTCACATACTCCAGTGGAAAGTAAGTTTGGTTTATTAGTGCAAATAAAATTTTAAATAGAATTAAAAGCTCATATTACCTGTATATTTTATTATTAGATCTACACAACTGATTGAGACATAAGTATCTTTCTCTTCCTTTTCTTTCGTTAGATATATATTTGACATTGCAATTATTGGCAGACTTCTCTTCTTCACTTGGGAAAAGCATCTTTGATTTGGGAACGGGGATCTGTTTTTCCCTAAAATCCATAGAGGAAGACTGTATGGTACTAATAGCATATACTTCCTACACACAAATACCTAAGGCAAACAGCAAAGTACTCCATGGCGGGCTCTTTGTCTTTTTCATTCTTGCTTCTCCAGTGCTTAGTCTACTGATTGGCAGAAATAATGTTTCACTTAGTGACTAAGTGAATGGTAAGTCAGTTGGCTTGATGACTGTCTGCATTTTTTGACAAATCAATTTGACATGATAGAAGGGTTGATTGAAAATTTATCTAAATTGTAGATAATGTTTTCAAAACAGAATTTCCCTCATGCTACATGTGAACCCATTGTGCATCGATGAATTAACTTCAGTACTTTTTTACTAAAATTTTTTTTAAATGTCTAAGAAGTTTGCTCTTGATAAAACATGTAACATAGAGAGTTCTGTTTGTCCTCTTATAAGAAAGCGTAATGTTCTGTTATCATGAGGAATTCAGATCATAAAATGTACCAGTTTATAACTAAATGGAAGTATTATGCATTGTCTATAGTTCTCTAAAGTTAAAAAACACATGGATTCTTTATATGCAGAAAGGAAGTATAATCCAACTTCTCACCATACGACAACAGATCATATTCCTGAAAAGAAGTTTAAATCTGAAGCTCTTCTATCTACCCTAACATCCGATGCCTCTAAGGAAAATACACTAGGTAAGTATTCTTAAATGTGATTGGTTGCTTTTGCTTGTTCATGTTAAAATAAGGGAAAATTAAAGCACTCAGGATTAATGAATATACAGATTCTTTACCTGGTTAATTTCTACATAAGGAGAAAGAAGAAAAAGGAAAAATATGACATGAAAATTTTAAATTAATGATTATATATGTTGTGAGAAATAAAGTATTTTAAACACACTAACATTATGTTCTCTCTGACCATTTCTATTTATTCTTTAATTCTACACAGGTTGTCGAAATAATAATTCTACGGCCTCATCCAACAATGCTTACAATGTGAATTCCTCCCAACCTCTGGCCTCCTATAATATTGGCTCATTATCTTCAGGAACTGGTGCAGGGGCAATTACCATGGCAGCTGCTCAGGCAGTTCAAGCTACAGCTCAGGTAAAAAATGGAAAAGGTGTGGAACAAGGGGTTTCGTTTTGTTCGAAATATTGGCAAATTCTAGTAGAAACAACTAGGTGTGGACAAGAAGTTTTCTTAATTGCACAGGTTCATTTTTAAGTCATAGTTTTATGATATCTGATATTTTATTTAAAGAAATGAACATGCAGAAATTACTTGATTGATAATGAAAAATAAAAAATAGATTCATACAGTCTCATGCAGATTCCTTCTCACAATAATTGTTCATGATGTCCATGTTCTTGACTATGAGGCACAGCACCTGCTAGGACAATACTTTGTTCTATCTACCCGTTCCAGGGCGTTCTCTGTAGCCTCAGAACATAGGTTGCCTTGATTTTAAATTCTTTACACAAAATAGCTTAAAATTATAATGATGAAAATGGTTTGAACAAAATAAAGTAGAATTGGTTAAACCAAAGTAATGTAACTAGTAATACTTAAGAAAGACAATCTACATATGTATGTATATTAATACTATCAATGAATGTCTATTCAAGATGAAAGAGGGCCGAAGGACATCAAGTTTAAAAGCCAGTTATGAAGCGTTTAAAAATAATGACTTTCAGCTGGGAAAAGAGTTTTCCATGCCCAGGGAAACAGCTGGCTTTTCATCATCTTCAGCGCTCATGACTACATTGACACAGAATGCCAGTTCATCAGCAGCAGATTCACGGAGTGGGAGAAAGAGCAAGTAAGTCTTAATGCTACGGGAGCCCTGCCCCTTTACCAAGCGTGCAGCTGGCGGGCATCCCCTGGCTTTCATGTCAAACAGAGGCAGCCTAGGAGGAGGGGTCGGGATGCTTGGGGAGGTGAAAGGCATGGCATTGTCATTCATGCTGCCGTACTTTGAAGAGGTAAAGTCTTTAAAAAGAGTTAAGAGTCTTTAATTTTTCTAGTCTTAAATTGGGTTTATTAATTATTTCTGTTTACTTTCTTTTATTCATTAGGATAAACCATTTTATGAAACTTTCTTCATTTATAACCTCTTATTTTAGGCAAATTAATACATAAAATACAAATTAAATCCTGGGAATTTTTTGTTTTTAAATAAGATTCTTCATTTTGATTAAGAACAAGGTGTCTTAATTCTTGGTCTTAAGTCCCCAAAATTGAAATTATGAATATATCCCTAGATTTTGTATATTATACTCTTAGGATGATTGTATTGACTTTAAATATGAAAACAATGGTACTTGGCAATGTCTGTCCTAAGTACCTGCATATGCTAGGTGTTCATACAGAATGAAAGTTCAAATGCTAGGCCAACAGAATTAGTTACCTAATAATTGTATTGTAATTTTTTAATGTAGTCTATTTTTGTAAGTCCCTGAAAGAATTATCAATGTAGAATTACCACAAAAGTGCTAAGTATTTTAAAAATTAATTCATCTTAATGACCCAAATTTATTACAACTGCCAGTGATAAATTTTTGTATTTTTACAATTGAATTAGCATGCAGATAATGGTAAGTTACTTGTGAATTTTAAAACTTTTGGTTTCCTGTCCTACACAGGTAAGTATTCACACATTGGTTGATGATCATGATCATTTTTACCAAATGCTTTTTTTTTAAATATGTTTTTTTTTTATTTTTGAGAGAGAGAGACAGACAGAGAGAGAGAGAAACATCGATGAGAGAGAAACATTGATCGGCTGCCTCCTGCACATCCCATACTGGGGATCAAGCCTGCAACCCGGACATGTGCCTGACCAGGAATCGAATAGTGACCTCTTGGTGCATGGGAGGACACTCAACCACTGAGCCACACTGGCCATTCTCACCAAATGCTTCTGTATACATCTTTGTATTTTAGATTTTGATGAAGACTATTCAGTGTGCTTAAAAATACAAAGAATATCTGTAAGAGAGCCATAACTAATACTAATTCTTAAAGATACTGCCTACAATTTAAGTCAATAGTAAATAGTAACTGATTAAAAAATTACTTTAAAAACTCTGAAATATTTTGAAAAAAATTTCCTTTTGAATATCTTTATTCTCCAGATAGCAAAAAATTTTAAAGAAAAATAAATCATTATGAAAAATGTTGCTCTTTGTGTTGTTCTAAATGATTATGCTTTTAAAACTATCAGATTAATTTAATCTTAAACATTAATTGATATATTTGATTTCATACCACTTTTATTTAGTAGTTATTCTCAGGTAACTTCTGGATGCTGAGCAAATAAAACTGATGCTGTTTTTTCAGAAACAACAACAAGTCTTCAAGCCAGCAGTCATCCTCGTCCTCCTCCTCCTCTTCCTTGTCATCGTGTTCTTCGTCATCAACTGTTGTACAAGAAATCTCTCAACAAACAACAGTAGTACCAGAATCCGATTCAAATAGTCAGGTCGATTGGACTTATGACCCAAATGAACCACGATACTGCATCTGTAATCAGGTAAAAGTCTGGCATGTGTCTATAAAAGCATAATCTGAACAAACTAGGAAAAAACAATTTCATTTTTTTTTCAAGTGCTATTTTTACTCCAGTTAAAATACCCTTGCTTTTTTTATACATATACAATTTTCTCCAGCTTTTTATAAAAATGACGTTTGTTGTCAATACAAAGAGTATAAAGAAACATGTAAGTTATCCATAATCTCAGCCCTCAGATGTAACCTGTAATTAAACATTTTGATGTACCACTACTACATATCCCACGTGCATATTGTCTTAGTCTGTTCGTGTTGCCATCATAGTATACCACAGGCTGCGAGGTTTAAAGAACAGAACTTTATTCCTCACAGTTCTGGAGACTGGGTAGTCCAAGATGAAGGTGCTGACTGATTTCATTCCTGGGTTAAGGAAAGGAAATCTTGTATAAATCTTGGCAAATAAAAGTAGGTTACCTACAAAAGAACAAAATCAGATTCACCCACAATTTCCCCTCCATAACACTAAAAATCAGAAGTTGATGAAATACGTATGTAGAACTTTGAGGGAGAAATTTGAGTGTTCCCCCAAAAACTGTCACCCAGAGTAAAGTTATTGTTCATGTCCATAGAATCTGAAAGTATGCCATCTAGTTGCCTTTTCTGGAAAATTATTCAGTCCATTGAGAACTTCAATGAATTCAGGAGTTAGGAAGTTGTGCTATAAAGTGCTAGCAGTGTACAGCAAAAAGGAAAATGAGAAAGGACATATAATACGTAATGAGTTTAGAAGTTTCAATGAAGTGGACTGTTGACTGCTAAAATGTAGATGACCTAATGTGACCCAAGAAAAAATTAAAACCGAAGCAGGTAAGTAACCAAAAAAGAAACTTAAGGTCTTTAATAAAGGAACCATCCACAGAGATGACTCCCACAGAGCAGGTTCTTTCAGACTTTCAAAGGGCATATAATTTCTGGGTGTCTCCCCTCCACCTCCATAAAGTCTTTTGGAAAAACTAGGTAAATGTATAAATCTATGTACCCTGTTTCTTAATGCAAGTGTATATTCAGTGTATTTCCATTTTCTAATAGTATCATGAACAATTAATTTGGATTTGGTTGCTTGTTCTGTAGTGATAATAAGATTTTTTCTTTAACCAGGTATCCTATGGTGAGATGGTGGGCTGTGATAACCAAGATGTAAGTATCACATTTTTCTATTCAGGAATGAAAAAAATCACATTATTATTTGAATATTTTTATTTATTGTGTCTTTCAGTCTAAGAAAACAATTTGCAGTTATGTTAATTATGTCATATTAGTGCTAGAAATATTCCTCTCCAAAATAGGATAGTGTCTCTTAATGTGTTCCCTATTTTAACTTTTAAAGCTAATTTTATGGTTTTATGCAAATTGTATTTCTCAAAAAGGTGTTACATTGTATGAAAATTAGAAACACCCCTCCCCCTTTGCTAAAGAATATTGTGTTTGCTAGAATTCAATTTACTTATCACAGTGAAGAATTGGAACTTGAAAACAATACATTTTTTCAAGAAGCATAATGCTTAGGTGAAGGGTGGGGATGTTGAGCATCTAATGTGAGATTATTTTCCTCCCATTAGTGTAGTATGTCCTATTGTACTCTGCAGGTGTCAGCTGATATAAAAAAATCACTTACATTAAAAAAAAGGAGTCTTAAAATTGCTCTTCTTTTGAAAGCTTACTTTTGATTAGAGATACTCTTTATTGAATGCTGAGAATATGTTTGTTTAGTAATTTTCACTCCCTCCTTACTTTCATATAACTCTTTTGTCCATCTTTTACTCCAGAGGGGTAACAACTCTGAATTCTATAGAAATCCTACTCAGGAATGTTATGCTAAGAGATTTAAATTTATAAACAGTGTAAAGATTGAGCAGGGTTGGCTAGGTACCTTGAAATTTGGACTTTCTCTGACTTGACAGGGTCCTAAAAACATGTTCGCATAGAAAGAGAAAGACCCTCCTTCCACTTCCCTCTTTAGAATCACTTGTGGGCTGCTGGTAATTATTGTAAAACAGTATTGCCCAAGCATTTAAAGAACACCTTTGGAAACTGTCTCCTAGGCAGTTAGTGGAAATGACAAATAAGATTTCTGTGATTAACCTATCATATTCTGATCTCTCTCATTCCCAGTTAAGATTTTCTGAATGCTAACATTTTCTATGGAAGTGTAGAACTGCCTAATATATTGCAAAGTACAGCACTTTTCCTCTCTGCATATCTAGGAATGGGCTTATCCAAAAGGGAAAGCCAGGGCATTCCTTTATGTCTCTAATTACAAGTAGCTTATTCTACTCCATGTGGGAGCGAATAAAGCTGAATCCTCCTATATAATAAAAGGGTAATATGCAAATTGATCAAACGGCCAAACAACGGTCGTTATGATGCGCACTCACCACCAGGGGGCAGACGCTCAATAGAGGAGCTGCCCCCTGGTGGTCAGTGCGCTCCCACAGGGTGAGCGCTGCTCAGCCAGAAGCCCAGAAGCCCGCCTCCGTGGCAGCACTAAGGATGTCCGACTGGGGAGTGGGCCTAAGCCGTCAGTCAGACATCCCCTGAGGGCTCTTGGACTGCGAGAGGGTGCAGGCCAGGCTGAGGGACCACCCCCTCCCCCAGTGCACGAATCTCATGCACCAGGCCTCTAGTATTAAATAAAATCTTTAAAATAAATTTCTTTTTTACATAAGAGACCCATCTCACTTCTTATCTTTAAAAGTTGGTATCAGCTTACTCTCCAAGAAAATGAAAATTAGTAAATTTTAGTTCATTATTTAGAATTATGGAAATAGATTACATGAATCTCAGTTAACAAAGGTGCATAATTTTTCTGTGCCTCCATTGCCTCATCTCTGAAGCTTATCAGTTGGACCGTGTTGTTTATAAATCAGCTCCTAGATCTAAACATTATGTTTCCATTAATCTAATATTTGGTGTAGTGGACCTATTTTAATATACTCCCTAATCTTTAGAAGAACTAAAAACTTCTTTGCAATTTTGCTTTCTAGTGCCCTATAGAATGGTTCCATTATGGATGCGTTGGGTTGACAGAAGCACCAAAAGGAAAATGGTACTGTCCACAGTGTACTGCTGCCATGAAGAGAAGAGGCAGTCGGCACAAATAAAGATGGTCATTTCATTTGGGAAAGAGTAAGACTTCAACTAAACATTTTATATAGGACTTTAAAAGAGAAGAAAAGAGAAAGAAGATACAGTGCATTTCCAGGCAACCACTTAAAGGATTTACATAGGCAATCCTGTAAGACCTTGAACTTGAATTTTATGGGTTGTATTTTAATAATGTAAGTAAATTATTTATGCACTCCTGGTGTGCTATGAATATTATTCCAGTTAGCCTTGGATTCTTTCAGTGGCCAACATATGCAGACATTTGTATTCCTCAGCCGTTTTCACAAAGTAATGGGCATTCTATAATTTAGACTTTAAGAATTCCAACGATGAAGGTTTTAAGAAAAGTATTTTATATTCAACAGGTATGTTCTGCTGCATGTACTGCACTCCAGAGCTGTTATGTAATACTGTATATAAATGGTTAAAAAAAAGGTAGTGCTTCTAAAAAGAATTTAAGATAATGGTTTTTTAAATGCCTTTATAATAAGCTTTGTTTCTTTGTGAAACTACATTCAGCAGGCTGAAGGAAGTGGTTCATGTGATAAAGTGAGCTGGTGTCCTCTAGAGTACCTGGGTACATAAACAGAAACTCCTGTAGGTAAAAGCTAATCTGTGCCATTAGTCTTTCTATGTCTCTACATCCAGACCGAGTGCAGTTCATGAGGGTGGGAGGGGAGGGGCTGAAGGGGAAAGGGTATTAAAGTGATACATTTTTATACCAAATGTGTTTATTTTTTTGTGCAAGTAATCCTTAAAATTGGAATTGTATTAGGTGTTAAAATAAAGTTTTTAAAAAATTACTTGTATTTATACTTTACACACTTAATGAAAATTTCTCAATTCTAATTAAATTCCAATTTTCATAATCTAAGGACGGAGGCCCAGGACACAGAAAGCTGTTTGATCTGTGATTTCTTTAATAATGCTTAGAATTTGTGATGTGAAAATAAGGGAAAGACATTTTTAATGTAAATTTGAAATGCAGATGTATTTTTTTAGATCATCTCTCTGACTTTTCCTTCAGTTGGAAGGACATGAAAGAAGTCTAATTACAGCAGGTAAAATGAAAATAATGGTTATAGATATTTGACTTAAGGCAGTGTGGCCCATTTAAGTAAAGCGACCCCTGGATTGGAGCTTAAAATTCAGTTCTGTTTTTTATTTTACCATATACTAGTATGACAGTTAATTCAATTTTTTAATCACTCTGGGCCTTACTAAACCAGGGTGATGCTAGCTGTAGGAAGTCTCTAAAGCACTTCTATGGTTTTATTCTATAGGTGCTATTTAAATTATAAATTTTGCATACTATTGAGTCTGGTCAGTAGAAAAATCCTTAAAGCTTTTAAAATATTTATTATGTCATATTTTTTATATCAAAACGTACTGGGTACATCAGATTTTTACTTTAATGAAAACTACTTATGAGCCTCTTAGAACTTATTCAGAAAACTGTGACGTCTATGCAATGCTACCCAAAGGGTTTGGGTTAGATAGGGGATTTCAAAGTTCTCTTCCAGCTTCCCAATGCCACAGCTCTGAGCTGCTGCAGTCTGTTTTATAACTGGACAGCCCATAAAGCTAAGTTAGGTTCATTTGTGGGTTACCATGATTTCATAGTATCACTAGTATCACAGTTTGGTGGTACTCAATATTTCATGGAAATTTTATAAATCTTTAAGAAATAATATATAACGTAGTATTCAATTAGCTTATCAGCATGTTGCCTGGAGATGCTTAGTGTTATTGTTTAATGTTCTAATTAAATGTAATGATTTTCCCAAACTTATTTGTATTATAGGAATTGGTCAAAGGATAAAGCCTTATATTCAGCCTTATTTTCAGAGAAAGTTCCTTGTCAGAGTCAGGAACATCCCTACTTCCAGCTGCTACAGCCCTTTACAGTATGTGAATTCCACTGCTTCCCAAATCACTCCGAAAACATTTTGACAAATCTTCAACGCAAACATTGACTATTTTGTGAAGTGTGTATAAAGAAGTAAACCAAAACTTTGTGCAGTTATTTAATAATGGGTGGAACCTGTTAATATCTCAGATAGCCAGACATGGAACTACCTCATCAAAAATAATGTGGCCAACTATTAGTGTTTGTTGTGACATTGACAAGGGGTATGATGAGCATTTTTGGTATTATCAAATACACATTCAAAAATCTTTGTTGTGTACAAAACTCATGTAACAATTGGTGGCATAAAAAAAAATACAAATGTGGGTTCACAGTTTATAGGTGGGGAAAATTGAGGCCTTACTGCTGTGGAGTGTATATTAAAATGTTCATGGTAACACACTTGAAGCAATAAATGGCTTAATTAAATGCCTAAATGAAGCTGAGTGTTTGATAAACATACAATCATTCTTTTTAAGGGCAGTTAAATTTTTTTGCTCTTTTCTCCTTTAAAGCAAATTGTACCTATTTTAGATTTTTAGCAACCTTAGGCTGATACAGCAATAGTGCCCTTTGTCCTTAGACCTCAAAAATGGTCTTCTTGATCTAATGAATTAATTCAACCTTAGAAAAATAAATGACCACTATACTTGGTTTGGAAGGGGTAAGATACTCTTTGCATGTGTAGACATTCTAGAATGTAGACATTCAACTCTCACACGTTTAAAAAGAAATCTTCCAACAAATGGGCTTTAAGGGGAAAGATGCCCTAGAAAATGCTTATAATTTTACAAACATTAAGCACCTAAATGTTGAGAATACAGAAATGCAGGTGTGTGTGTGTTTGTGTGTGTTCCTGTGGGAAGTGGGAAGGACAGACATGTCCTCAAACAGTTGCGGTATTTTTTCTTTTTTTAAATATATTTTATTGATTTTTTTTTTTAACAGAGGAAGGGAGAGGAATAGAGAGTTAGAATAATCGATGAGAGAGAAACATCGATCAGCTGCCTCCTGCACACCCCCTACTGGGGATGTGCCCGCAACCAAGGTGCATGCCCTTGACTGGAATCGAACCTGGGACCCTTTAGTCCGCAGGCCAATGCTCTACCCACTGAGCCAAACCGGTTAGGGCCAGTTGCGGTATTTTGATACACGCGATAGTGTATGAGTATACAAAGCTCTCTGGGAACACTGGGAGACTTGACCTAGGAGGTTTCATTTGAACTGATTCCTAAAGATGGATAGTAGAGACGGTTTTCAAGGCAGAAGAGATTGTTCAACAACCACATACATTCTGGGAACTTAAAAGTAGTCAGGAATGGTTAGACATCGGGTAGAGAGATGTGTCAGGTCAGGGAACGAAGCCAGAAGCTGGGCAAGAGTCTATTCAGGAAGAACATTTGACACTGTGCCATGGAATTGTTTGTTAATAGGAATAGTAGTGACATTTACTTATTGTTGGTTAAATACATTATATTGTTATTATTTAACAGTTTAATAAAATAGCATTTTTTATGTTTGTATTGATTTTTAGAGAGAGAGGAAGGGAGAAGGAGAGAGAGAAAAACATCAATGTGACAGCGAAACATCGATGGGCTGCCTCCTGCACACCCCCTACCGGGAATTGAGTCCACAACCCAGGCATGTATCCTGATCAGGAACTGAACCGACAGTCTCTTGGTGCACAGGATGGCACCCAACCAACTGAGCCACATCGGCCAGGGCAGCATTTTTTAAATAAGATGATAAAATCAGCCCTGGCCCGTGTGACTCAGTGGAGAGCATCGGCCAGTGCACCAAAGGGTCACAGGTTCCATTCCCGGTCAAGGGCACATACCTGGGTTGCAGGTTTGTTCCCTGGCCCGGTTGGGGCGCATGTGGTAGGCAACCTATTGATGTGTCTCTCTCAAATTGATGTTTTGTTCTCTGTCTCCCCCCGCCCCCCATCCCCTGCTTTCACACTGTCTAAAAATCAAAATTAATAGAAAAAGCATCCTTGGGTGAGGATTAAAAAAAAAAAAAGATTATAAAATAGGCTGACAATAGTTAATTATCTAAACTTGGAAATGTTTTAAAAATTCTATACTTAAGATTAACCTTTTCTCCCATATTTTGAAACACTACAAATTAGAATTGCTAGTCAGGATTTTTAGATTTCCTTTTTAGATGATAAATCTAAAATATTTAAGCAGATTGTGATTTCTGACCCAGGATCTTAATATTCATGATTTGATTCTGCTACAGAGAAATAAGTTAAAGTTTAAAGTTATGAACTGACTTCAGTATTTTTTTATTGTAATTACAGTTTGTCATAAAAAAGAGGCATATTCCCTCTGGCCATTTATATTTTAAGGTAGTAAGTCATGTATATCTTATAAGTCAATATCTTAACTAATAAATTATTAGAGACTTTGATATATCAAAATGTTTTTTGAAATAAATTTAATTTCTTAATAAATTCTTTAGAGCCATATGATTCAGTTTTTAGTTAAGTCATAGCCTCTTTTTATTTTCTTTACTGATGGCAAAAGAGGCATTATAATCATTCATTTTCCTGCTGCTTATTAACAGTTCAGAAGCCAGTGTGGTGAGTGAGTGTGGGGGATGTGTATGCTTGTGTGAATGTTGCTTCTTCTCATTCTATTCCCCATTGCCTACTCTAATGAATAAGAATACAGGCAGTCCTCAACGTACATCGTTTTATGGTTATGTCGCCATCTCCCATTTACACTATAAAAAAAAAAAAAAGTTCCGTCATTTTGATGTATGTGCATAGGTGCTTTATGTTTTTTATTATTTATTTACCCCAAGTAAAGGTCAGGAATTGTTATCTTTCTTTTAAATTTTTTTTACTGTTTCACTTCATTACTGCTGTGTATGTGCTCCATGTGAGTGACGTAGGTGGTTATGTAGGCGGGTTCTGACTTACGGTGAAAATCGCATTACATCGTGCCATAGGAACGGATCTCCAACGTAACCCGAGGACCTACAGTAGTTTTCCTGTCCTAGCTGGTTTGGCTCAGTGGATAGAACGTCGGCCTCTGAACTGAAGGGTCCCAGGTTCAATTCCGGTCAAGGGCATATGCTCGGGTTGCGGGTTTGATCCCCAGTAGGGGGCATACAGGAGGTAGCCAATCAGTTATTCCCTCTCATCATTGATGTTTCTATCTTTCTCTCCCTTCCTATCTGAAATCAATAAAAGTATATTTGAAAAAGAAAAAAGAATAGTTTTCCTTAGGAAAGTATGTAAGTGCTGTCTCCAATAATGAACGAATTTAAAACATTTACAAATTTAACATCAGTTGTAGGGAAAAGCAATGGTCATATTTTAATTCTTTTTGCATTGTTAAATCTACCCCAGGAGAGGGACCCTCCGTGTTGAAAATAAGAACAATTGTAATAGTTATCAAGTTACTTTAAAAAGCTTTCTAGGTCAAATGCAATACAAGGGGCCAGTCAGGAATATTTCCAAGTAACTCTGAGCATAAATATGAGTCAGTTCATTAGAATGATTTACTAGTATTATAACTAGTTAGTAGAATGTTTTAGTATGTCTTCCCCATATTCGTATCCTTGAAGCACTTTGTATTTATCTTTAATATGACAAGTGAGTTTTTAATGGGTTTCTTAAGTGTGCCAAAAGATGTTCTCACTTTACCAATTGTTGTCATTTATATATGTTAAAAGACCAGTCCAGTTCTCTTGTTGAAAACAAGAAAAAAATTAAGCTGATATATCAGAGATCATACGTTTTAGATATAGAGGTAATCTTTTGACTTTATGTGGTATACCTGTGACCAAAAAACCTTGTCAAAGAATGTTTCCTTCTTATCACCCAGACTAGAGACCCGGTGCATGAAATTCACGCACGGTTAGGGTCCCTAGGCCTGGCCAGTGATCAGGGCTGATTGGGGCCTCCCTTCCCCAGCTGCTGGCCAGGGCCTCCCTTCATTCCGCATCACCCCCTGTTGGTCAGCACATGTCATAGCGAGCGATTGAACTCCTGGTCTCCCGGTTGAACTCCTGAAGGGACAATTTTCATGTTAGGCTTTTATAGATACAGATTAGCTAAATGAATGCCAGCCTTCATCAGAGTGATAAGACAAAACCTACCCTCCTCCCATTCCCCCATCACATACATTAATTTCCTAGGAAGCAAATTTAATACTGTAAACATTTCAAAATACCTTTTCTGAAAATAAAAATAGATGACTGAATTGTGATTACATTTTAAAAAGAAACAAGCTAAATTATGTGACTTTCTTGAGGCAATTTTTAAAATGTATTATCATTCCAAGGAATATTGCAGATCTACAGAGAAAACAAATGAGATATCTAATTGAGTAAAAGAACATAATTTGATACTATGATATGACAAAAGAAAGTTAACTTTGTATATTTTTTATATATCTACTAGAGGCCCGGTGCATGAAAATTCATGCACTGGAGCAGGGGGGTCCCTCAACCCAGCCTGCTTACAGTCCGGGAGCCCTCAGGGGCGGGAGGCGAGCCGGCCATCAGGGGAAGGCAATGCCCCCATCACACTTCTGCTGCTGCCACTGCCGACAGCGCAAGCCTCGGCCGGCTCTGGTTACCTGAGTCAGGTGGCCCTGGGCAGCTGGGCGGCTGGCTTGCCTGCACCTCAGGCTGGCCCTGGGTGGCTGGGGGGCTGAGGGCGGGTCCGGCTGCACTGTGGGTCTGCCACCCCTGGCAGGGCTGAAGGGACTGGGGGACTCCGGCAGGGCTGAAGGGACTGGGCGCCACTATCTTGTGGCTATGGGCGCCGCCATCTCTGTGATGGTGTGATGGTCAATTTGCATATTCTGTCTTTATTAGATAGGATACTAATAGAGGAATGTGCAAATTGTTCGGGACACCGTCACAGTAATAGTAACAACTGAACAGCATGCTGGCAGGCTGCGTGGGGCGACAAGGCCGGCAGAGGGGTTAGTGAGGGACGACCAAACGACTGAATAGCAGGCTGAGTTGGGCGATGGCAGGGGAGTTAGCGAGGGATGACCAAACGACTGAGCAGCATGCTGGGTGGGGCGACCAGGCCAGCAGGGGGGGTAGCAAGGGACTACCAAACGACTGAACAAGCAGGCTGCATGGGGCAACCAGGCTGGCAGGAGGGTTAGTGAGGGATGACCAAATGACTGAACAGCACTCTGTGTGGGGTGACCAGGCGAGTGGGGGGCAGGGGGGTCAGTTGGAGGCAACCAGGCTGGTGGGGGAGGCAGTTGGGGGCAACCAGGCTGGCAGGGGGCAGTTAGGGGTGACCAGGTTGGAGGGAGGGCAGTTGGGGGTGACCAGGTT